>NC_139662.1:2954483-2984483 GCF_951799395.1 Argentina silus
GTGTGCTATGCGGCTTAAATATAGTACATATTGTATACAGTGTATATTGTAATATTACACACTGTATATTGTAACCTACAGTGTGTGCATTAAAGAGACCACCGTTTCATAATTTCACGAAAACACTCCAATTCTACAAAAATGTGAGAAACTGGTACTAGGTTCTGTTACTCCAGCCCCAAAAGACAAACTGATGACGCATGTATGATATGGAAAAACATGGTCATCTATGTTTCTGAGAATCAGGCCTGCGGGCTCTTTGGCTGGCTTCCACTTCTTGTGGGATGTATTGCTCAAGCACTTACTATAATCAAATTATACACGCTGCAACTTCTTAGTTTTGAGAGTAGAGTCAGGTGCCAACATCCACATATGTAGCAGTCCAATGGTAGTGAATAGAAAGAACTACATACAGTACGGGAACAATCTTTTCTAGTCAGCCCTACCACAATACACTTCCAAGCCAAACCATGGTACATTATTATACTGAGTAGCAGAAAGTGATTTTTTTCTGTATCATGTAGCTTACATGTCGGTGTTGTTCAAATTGAGGGCCCTTTGGAAGACTAACATAAACACAGCTCTACCTGTAGTATTGCCCTATTAACTATGGAAGAGCATTACCATCTCTAATTTCTCTACAGCTCATATCTACCATAAGATCACAGAGAAAAAGCGGGTAATCTCCATCTCCATGTCAGGCAGAACCCTGTCCCTGGATGCATTCTCCAACACATTTCCTCTCTCTGTTTTCCCCTGTTTGTCTCCACTCTGTCCGACACTATGGCCACCAGCCCCATGGGAAAAGACAGCCATTGTCATCTCTTCCTCTGATCTGAAGTGCTTTGACTTGTGAGTCAGATCTCTCATTCCATCTGGATGACAGCGTAGCGTTGGGAGCTTGGCAAACCAGCAGCAGAGGCTGCAGCACAGCCCTCCTCCATTGGGCCTCATAAGGTTGACTGTAGGGCCTCTTCTTCTGAAACAATCCTATTTCACAGTAGGCTATGTTGGTATGATCCTACTATCGCTCATATGATAAAATGATAACATTCTGTAATATCATTTATATTGACTGATATCCACAGACACTGTACTCATGGTTATGAGCTTGCTTTTGTTTTGTATAATCCTTACAGCTCTTGTCCCCTGATTGTTGTGACTCCCACATTGTTATTATAAGAGACTGGTATGTCTGATTGTATCTTACTTGCACAGACATGGCCAGGCTTACTGATTTAGTAATCTGTATACTTCAGTTACTGTAGGCTTGCTCTCTCATTGCGAGTTAGGATCACCTTCTTTATGAAAATTTTATTTTTTATTTTTTGTAAGGCATCAATGATCACTAGATGAATCTGATACAAAGCATACAGTGTTCTATTGACAAGCAAACAACTGAACTGAGAGGAAAATGTGTTTATTTTAATCGCCTTATTCTGAAGAGCTGACAGAGATCTCAGGTCTGTTGAAAGACACTGTTTCACACCTGAGTGAGAAAATAATTTCTCTTGATGTAATAGACCTCCATAGCTGTGCACCTGACTGCTCCAGTACACGTAGCCTCAATCATGGTCCATACAGCACTATGAGTACTATAGGCCAGTGACAATGAAGGTCTACTGGGCGATGTTTACAAGACACTGAATAGGCAAATATTTTTGCAACTTATTTCTATTTCGACTTGCTGCAACCTGAAACGTGCCTCAGCGAACACTTAAATGTTTATCTTTCAAATGCCTTCTTTGGCCTCTACTCCTTTCTTTCGAAAGGGTTTCAAACAAACATTTCCATATGTTTTTAAAGGTATATGTCTGTTCCAGTACTGATACTTTATGGTCCATGTTAGAGTAAAATGTCCAACCATAAAATGTATCAATCATGGTAAATAAGGCCTTCTCTGGATGTACATTAAGGTCCTGTTGAACACAGAGCAAGTGCAAACATTCGTACTAATTTTGCAGAGCAAAACTGAAGAGGGGAAAAGATATCGGGAGTATTTTGACTAATCAACACAGCTGATCTGGCGCTTTTCCGAAGTTGCAAAGGTGTGACCTATGGGTGTGACAGTTACATCGAGTGGTAGGCCTACAAGTGACACCTATTAATTAACAGTTAGGCCCCACTGTTTTGCATAGCCCATAGCCCATAGGCAACATTCAACAGATAATTAAATAAATTAATTCAGCCTAGAAAACATCTGACCACTGATGATTAATACAATACGCAAAGTTGCCTATTGCTTTTTAACAGCTGACTTATGTACCAGACTTCAGGTTAATTGTTGCACATGTAACCTACAGTAGCTATGTTATAACAATCTCTAAGAATTAAAGTTTATTTTACCTTTTTATTCTTTTACGCAGTTTTTTCCTCTTGCCGTTTCACAGGATATACCAATTGTGTATCACCACAAAAATGCGCCGCGCATATCCCATAATAATAATTTAAAAAGTCCTTTAAATGTTTTAGGACACCAAAAAGGCATTTATTACATAGACGTGTTCCTATCATGTGTCAACCTTTGAGTTCGGTGATTGCTTTCAGTTCCAGATGTTGGATCCTAAGATCTTTCCACATCCTTTCCTGTTTCGATGAGAATCAACCACAGTATTTCTATGGCGTTCCTCTCAACTGTGTGTCTTCAAACTTCAGCTCAACTCCGATGAAACTACTCTCAACTAACAAAAATCCGAGATACTTGACGGCAGAGTGAGCGATCGTCCTAAATAGGCCCGAGATAGGCAAATCCAAGTTGTACAGATTTGTCTCGTCTGTGGCACGGCGCAATGAGCAGCAATATCTCCGGCAAAAATCTTTCACTGATAAAACAAAAACACGAAACTGGGGTCTGGAGCAGGACTAGACGTCTTCCGCGTTAAAATAGGTTCATAAAGAGCGGCTCCTTCTCCATGCTCCATCTCGATAAGTACGAACCCAACTTCACTCTGTTCCTGATTCAAGGGCATGATTACAGATTTTAAATATACAATTTTGTCCCACCCCTCATTGTCTCGGACGGGGTCTGCCTGGAATGTGTGTTCTCATAGCGGTTTTCCTGTTGCTGGCAAACCTTTTATTTGCTCCAAGTATTTCCCATTGTAGCCTGGGTCTGTGAAAACTGCAATTAGAAGGTTATAGGCTGCATATGTGGCTTAGGTCCGTACATGATGTAAGATAGATAGACTTTATTAGATATGTTAAATAAAGCATCATAAATAGTACAGGATTTTATCTTTTGAATTATAGCAGCTTAAGCTTTAAATTTTGACTGTGCTGCACTATTGGCTCATAATATATATCCATTACCTGAGCATCTTCATTTCATTTAGATGTAAAACCTGAATGGTGCTTTTCACATGAGTACTGTACTGTCGTTTTATTTTTGTGTGACGTTTTTTTGTGACACCAACAATGGTGTTACTTTGTATCACAACTGCTTTCTCTTCTGACTCTGAGCCTGGACCAGAGAATAGGAGACAGTGTGACCTGAAGTTGCCATGCCTACTGGGACTGCAGCAGAGCAGCTTTCCAAAGACATGGCGCCTCCTGAGGACATTGGGCTGGACACCAGGACAGCAGCCAGCTCTGAGACTGAGCCATAAATGACACACTTATTGACAGTGGTAAACAATGGTCTTCTCCCTCTGTTACGGTATAGACACATATGAAACCAAAGTTATATTGTCCTAATAGTGTCAACTAGAACTTTGTAAAAAATGTCTGTGAAGCCATAATTGTCCATCTCCCTCCACCCAACCAAATATGAAAGCCTCAAGATCCTTTCCTGTACATTCCCTGCCTCTGTTCTCAGGCTCTGTAATCTATCCTCTTGGCCCATGTCTCCACACAGCTGGGAGACTTCATAGCACCAGTCTTGGGGAAGAGAGCACTTTTTTTTTTGATCAGCATTTATTTTTCCTTCCCATTAATCTGTGAGATGTGGAGATCCGGTGTTTCTCAGCATTCTGTCAGCGCCAACACAGCACACACTGTCTCTGTCCCCTCA
This sequence comes from Argentina silus, assembly GCF_951799395.1. NCBI lineage: Eukaryota > Metazoa > Chordata > Actinopteri > Argentiniformes > Argentinidae > Argentina > Argentina silus. The sequence continues at coordinate 2,958,493 of NC_139662.1, forward strand.
AGGCTTCGCTAAAATGATTTGTTGGTTGTGAAATCGCACAGAGGAGGGGAAATGAAATCCTATAATGAGTCTTATTCAATTGAATAGAGAAGTTTGTTTTGTTGTGACAATCAAGCTTTTGAACTCTTTTGGAGTAGAGGAAGTCCCAAAGCAAAATGGCTCCATAGCATATATTTTATGTGAAATATTACAAGAGTATTTTCACACTCACTCAATACAGCATATTATTTTACATAAACAGCATTTTAGGGTCAATAATCAAATGACACATTCAATGCACTGTAACATTAACATAAGTAATGATTTTGAATTGGTTTTTAGAACTTCCTCTTGAAGAGACTTAGCTAACGGTTGTTACAATTGAAACAGTAAAATCTGTATGTATCTCCCATCTGTAGCCTCTAAGGGTTAGTCACAGGGTACAGTGGCCGCCCACTGAACTCTGTAGGGGTTTTATTTTAGAATTGAATTCATGTCTATAAGTTCCCTAACTGGAAAAAGGAACTGAGCCAAAATTCTCTAGAGATACTGTGAGAACATTTCAGTGGGTTTGTCATGGCAGATCGATCTACTGATATGAACAGTTGTTGAGTGGTTTCCTAATATGTGCAGTTTTGGTACTCTTTAGTTTCATTCTTATTCTATAACCATTTTAGTATGGTCTATTGTATAGATACCAAGATTTTAAAGCCAAGGGAAAATTACTAAATTAAACTTGCAGGAACATTTAAAATACCCTTATTCACAATTCATTCAAACAAAGTAGTCTTTATTTATTCTATCTTTTGTCATCCTTATGACGCATGTCAGAGGTATCGGGCGTTCACCCCTTCTGACCCCAGGGCTAAAATACTTGGTGTTTAGAGGATTATTGACATCATCCCATATGTTACGCTTTTGCTGTGCCCATTATAGCCTGAGTTAACAAGCTCAGAGCTGGGGGGAGTGCAGGGGGGAAAAGGACCATCAGTCACATGGGTGTGGTTTTTAACCATTTAATTTGTAATATGGTACTCATAACTATTATTTCAATTCATATTCAAAGTCTTTCCAAATATCTGATGAGGGGCATATTTTAATTTAAGAATAACCATTCACATACTGTAGTAGGTACTGTAAGTGAGATATAGACACAAGGCTATCCCTAAACACATTTCAGCTCCACAATCACACTTTTTTGGGATCAAAAACCACACTGTTTGTGTGTTAGATACAGAATATTCAATATACTCAGTAACTCTTCTATCTAAGCAGGCTTGTGTAATGCAATAAGTCACTTGTTGTCAGTCCTTTAGTACCTGAGCCTCATCAAAACTGAGGTAATCCCTGATATTACAACCCTTGATAAAAAAATACTGTTGGTCTACATCTGAAAAGAAACTTGGTATGGGTGAAAAATCCCTTATTTCAGGAGACTGCTTATTGGAGTGTATAGAATGTACATGTAGAAGTACATGTCCATTTTGTAAATGTACAGCCCTCACTGGAGTTGTGGTAAGCTGACAAGGCTCTAAAACGGTTTCCAATCCTACCCTATACATTTCCATATTCTCAGGTAAGTGAGCCCATGATTATCAGAAACAAGGTATTTTCTTAGTTATGACTTTGGTCCCTTCACAGTGTAGTCAAATAACATAGTATAATGTCACAATGAGATTTAATGTGGAGATTGATAAGTTGTTTCAGATATAAGTTAGGAAAGTGGAAGCCTATTTTTGCGCCACAATAATGATGTTTTGTTCAGCCTTTGATAGACTTTGCATCAAAATGACAACAATCTCCAAAGTCAAATAAGTTAACATCAAAAAAGCTTGTTTAGCTTTTCAAAGACTCTTGAAGATACATGATAACAAGTCTAGGAATGTCCAGGCCATCTCATTTCCTACTGTATGTCCCTACCAGGGGGAAAACAATAGTCCGTCCATTAGTCCTAGTCCACAAATGCTTTTTTCCACACGTTATTGGAGGCCTCACTGCAGTGCTGCAACTGGGACTCCAGATGACCTCAGGGGCCACCACGGGGGAGCAGTTATCCCTCTTATATGACATCATCACAGTGGGTACAATGGAGAAAAAGATGACAGAGGAGGCCATTGAAGGGTTCTCTTACTCTGCGGCAGACTACTGTACACAGTTGGCAGTCAGACCCTACTTGGTGGCTTTCTTCTTAGCTTTCTTGTCTTTCTTTTCTTGTTCAATCTTCTCCTCCTCTATCCTCTTTTTTTCGTTCTTCTTCTCCACCTTGGCCTCCTTGTACTTCCAGAGAGGCGGCTCCAGGTAGCCCTCGTGCATCATCATCTTATTCACCTTCTTGGGTGTGGGGTCTGCAGGCCTTGTCACCTGGATCTTAGGGATGCAGTCTGAGGGGAAGACTGAGTTCCTGTATGCTATGCTACGTGGCAGGACTTTCCTCATGCCATCGGAGGCCATGGAGATCACGCTGTCCCTCAGCTCCATGCAGCAGGAAGTCAGAGATATGGAGGAGGTTGACACCGGCAAGGGAGTAGCTGAACAGATGGAGCCATTGCTGTGGCACATCGAGCTCTCCTCCAGCTCCTTACTGGTGTGCTTCTCCATCAGCTCCAGCACAGCCAAACGGCGCTTCCCGATCTCGGGGGGGCTGGAGGGGCAGAGTGGGCGGCAGCCAGTTACCACCAGGGGACTGTAGATCCCCGTGGTCATGCGCACCATGTGGTCCATGACCCCGTTGTTCTGGGGGTCACGAGGGAAGTTGAAGGTGAGGCTGTCCTTCAGGCGCTTGGTGAGCTTCTGGCCTGCACTCTTGGTGGCTGTGGCCTTGGCCACCAGCCCCTTCAGCTCGGGCCACTCGCAGATGTAGCTTTCACAGAACTGCTCAGCAATGGGATGGACATTGAGGCAACGCAGCAATTTCAAGGTCTCAAAGCGACCCGTCTTCAGGGCCCAGTCCCTAATACCTTTCCCCCGAGTCGAGTCTACCACATTTATATCTGCACCTAGACAGGGAGGGGGGAGTCAGAAACAAATGGAAAATGGTCACAATTAGATTTTCAGATTTTCATACAAAATATGGATGGATGCAAAAGCTTGTAAATAAATTCAACAAAATTGCCCCACCAAGCGGCCATAGAAGGGACTTCAAATGTGGAGGGAGAAAGACAAGATAAAAATTACCACATTACAGCATGTAAAACTGTCACCATTTATTGTCTAGACTAAAGACTTAAATAAAGACAATGATGGCCTTCAGTCTCAGCTCCAGATTCAGGGAGGTGGAGCTAGCCTTTGTCTTAATTGTTTAATTAAACTTGTTATTGGATAGAGAGTCTTCATAGTGTCTATTTCAGAGGCTTCTCAGCAATCCATTGAGTCAAAAATCAATGAACACCATAGATACATAATAGACATAACACAAATATACCCCACCACTGTTTTTGTGATTATGTATAAGAATAGGTAGCAGTGTGACATGATTGTGACCCTTCAATTAAATGAACCAGTAATAGATGCAAGTGGAAGTTTTAGCCAGCCTAAATAGGGCCTGGTAAATCCACCCCAGGCTAATCCCCCCTAGACTAACCCAGAGCCAGAGGACCAGATTAGCCTGAAGATCAGTACAGAAAATGTCCTTAGATTTTCCCCTTAAACACAGTTAGGTTCCACGTCATCGTCTTCCACCACCGTGCCTGTGGTGTAACTTTTGGTATCACTTTGCCCCTATAACAGACTGTGTGTGGTATAAATTTACCTTGTCATTTCTTACACAGGGCTATGCCATCAGATTAGTGCCAAATGTCAAGCATGCGCGAGAAAAAAAAAAGAAGGTTTTTAATTTAGGGTTATTATTTTTATTTTTTATGAATCAGCATGAATTTATAAAACGATAGCTAGCTGGCTAGAAACATTACCTGGGGGCTTTGTTGATTGTCGGACATGACTGTACTAATCTGATGCCATACAGGGCCACACTCATTATACTGTAGTCACCAAAGTACTGCCACTACTGATCTGAGAGCAGCTGGGAAAGTGTCAGTTGGGAGAGTCAGGTACTTTTGGTACATACCATGCATGAGGAGAGCAGACACACAGTTCACCTGGCCCTGCATGGCTGCCTTGATCAGGGCTGTGAAGCCGCGGATGTCCCTGACCTCAATGTCCACAGCAGGGTAGTAGTTCAAGATGTAGTTTAGAATGGTGTTGAACCCTGGGCGGATAGAGGGGTTGTTGTTAGGAAGATTGTGATAAACCATTGTACCCTACACAGGCCATGCAGCAGGTGCTTACGTACCGGCCTGGGCAGCTATCATGAGTGCTGTGTTCCCTTCGTTGTCCTGGTGATTGATGTCTATCAGTGGACATGTGTGTAGCCCGTAGACGATGTCCACATAACCTCTGGAGATGGCGAGCATCAGGCCGGTCTGCCATGGAACAGAGTAGAAACACAAGACATGGTCGTTTGATAGGTCTCAATGTACACTTCATGTATGTATCTGCAGCCATAAGGTTTTGATGATGGTATGAGTTAGTGAGGACCTCCAGAGAGAAGTACACAGTCTTACCCTGCCATTGATGTCCAGCTCCATGACCTCATCCTTGTCGACGCCCCTCTCCAGGACCCTCCGGAGGTTGTAGGCCTCGTTCCTGGCGCAGGCCTGGTACAATGTGGAGGTGGTTCCCCCGACCTTTTCCTCCCTCTCATAGTACGGGAACACAGAGTCATCTGAGAACACGCTGTCTGAGTCTGAGTCATTCTCAGAAATCTCAGAGATGTCAGAGGGGCCAGAGCCCAGGTAGGGGTCAACCTGTGCATGAGCCATCGCTGGACCCCCTGCAGCCAGGGATTACACCCGCTGGAGAGGACCCCTGGACCCTGACTGCATCCAGGATGTTACCTGGAGGAACACACAAACATGACTGTCACACTCACATCAACGAGATCTTACAAAATTACTAATATTTGACAAACCTGTAGGGGGAATTTTTGCTTGGTACCACTTTGCACTTTGTCTTAAATTGTGAATATAACAAGACAAGAGCCCTGGTGTGTTTGAGGTCTGTGCAATTCCACAGTAACAGAATGATGTTGGGACAAACATTTTCACTTTCAAACATATGCCAAACAAACACATGATAGCAAAGTTTAAAAACCAATGCACAAGGAGTACTTCTAACAATTACAACTGAAAAATGTACTTTAAAGATTCAAAGTTTAGTACTGTAACAGAATGACCATAAAATCTCCCTGGGTTTTTTGTGCAACCAAGTTTCCCCCAAACTGTTAAATATCTGCTTCAAATTAACATGTGTAAATTAACAAATATGCATATGTATATTTTCATTTCATGTGATTTAAATTAATAACATTTTCAGTTTTTCAGTTTTCAGTGTCTTTTTCTTCATTATACCAAAAGAAAATAGCCTACACTACACAGCAAAAAAATGTTGGCCTGTCATGTGCAGACACACACAGAGACACCCAATCTGCTCCTTAGTTTCCTCTGATATAGCCTCTGCAAAATGAAAATGTTCTTTATTGCCTGCAACTGGTGTGGGAAGAATCCTAAGAATCTGTCTGATGAAGATAAACCCCTTGATGGAGAAGTGTGCCATGTCATCATTCTCAGTGGAAGTTACTTGATACTACAGCTACTATGATTTGCTGTCTTTGCTTTCCTCACTGTACTCAATAACTATTAAGTCTCCATTTATTGTAGCATGAGATGAGGAGGTTCATGTGGTGCTTGGAGAGGATGTAGATGCAGTGGTTTGTAGCTATCACTGTATGATTTCCCACAGTTTTTCGGCTATCCCTGTGGAAGAACTCTTTTGGTACCCGTTTTTCACTTTTAAGTTTGATGTAGAACCCTCTTTGAAAAGGGTTCTACAAAAGGGAAATTTGAAAATATCTTACACTTTTGTGGATCACAAGACCAAGACCGGGCAATGATTCTTAAACTTACAGAAGCCAAACCTAAAAAAATAAATATAAGTATTCATATTAGCTGACCAGGGTCTATATTTGAACATTAATGAGGTTTAATGCTTTTCTAAACACATTTAAATAAATGTTTCTGGTAGATGTTTTCTTAGATGCTTTTCCATATGTTTGACCACAAGTCAAAGCCGTTGCTTATTCCTATTGTTATGATGGAAGATGGTTGAGAAATGTATTTCTGATTTAATTTCCCAAAAATAAAGACTCTTAGCTTGGAGTGAGGAATGGTGTCAAATGTGTGTTTGGTGCCATTCCTTATTCCATTCTGTGCATCGCAGTAGGCCTGTCCTCCGATTTCTGCCTCCACCAGCCTCCCCTGTTTTCCAACCATATTGTTACACAGAAAATAAAGAAGAAAAAAAAGAGAAAATAAACTAAAAGACTCTTAGCTTTCATTTGACATGCAATTTGGTATGCTTTGATGAATTTCATTATCAAAAAATGATTGATTGACCCTCAGGTCCATCTCTTCAACATTGACTTCATAGCTGGATAGCTCTGACTTGACAGCTCTGAGCTGACCTCAGAGAGCCTGGTCCCTGCGCATGGGGTTGTAAAGAGGGGGAGCGGCCTCACCTCAGAGCAGGTATGAGGAGAGGGAGAGCACAGGTGTGATTGACAGGAGGAGGTAATCTGAGCCTCCTGGCAGAAATAACCCTCCTGCCTGTACCTCATTGTGCAACTTGCCTCAGTTTGGTAACTGGCTCATGGCTCGAGGACCCCACTGTGAAACACACTGAACGAGATTTGTTATCTGGAGGCCTGTTCCAACAATGCCAGGATCCATGGGCACAATACAAAAAAGGTTATTGGGAAGCTTTAGAGATTATAGGCTAATGAGCACGCAATTAGGTAGCTAAATATATGTTGTATGCATTAAAATAAGTGTTCACAACGCATTATACACATTTAGCCCAAATAGCAATTAGAAAACATGAATATGGTCAACTCCTACTGAACGCAAATGAGTGTCCCCTGCTTCCCTTCTGGAGCAGGGAATTTTGCAAAAGCTATGTCTATGAAAGTACCAGGAATATAGTTCCTCTCAGTGAGGGAAGCCATCCAGGGAAGTGTGTGTGTAATGGCTGCAGGATCTGTCACTGCACTTAGTGTACTATACTGTACTGCTGGGATACCAACCAGCATGGCTCCTGGAAATACAAGTGTCCTCACACAGAAAATAGATAATTTTCTCTTTCTCTGAGGACATGACGACAGGTATATGCTGACAGATTGAGATGGTCATTACATAGCCTATCAAAGCAAAACAGTAATGTGTTATTGATATTGATAAATACATTATTACAGATTCTTGAGGAACAGACAGATGGTGTTACTGTTCAAAGTCTATCTTTTCAGAAGCTTAATGAGTTTCTGATTGAGTGAAATATAGTTGATGATACTGTTATGCCACCCCATGGTGCATTACAGTACCCACCATTTCAGTACTTTCAATACATTGTTCCTTGGAATGTAACAGTAATATTGCTGTTTTGGCAACACAGTTATTCAGCTAACTTGTCACGTTGTGTAAAACAAGCACTCTCAAACCAATGACACCGTGTTTCACTTAGCTCAGACTGAAAAAAAGAATGGCTATTCTGCTCCTAGGACTGGCTATATTTAGTAATCCTTGATGGTCCCATATTGTGCTACTCTGTTGTTTTTGCAGGCTGACAGAAAGAGTCAGTGTGTGTGTGTGTGTGTGTGTGTGTGTGTGTGTGTGTGTGTGTGTGTGTGTGTGTGTGTGTGTGTGTGTGTGTGTGTGTGTGTGTGTGTGTGGGGTGAGTATAAGAAAACATTCTCACAGCAACATAAACAATCTGTCCACCGAGGCCATGAGGATGTCAGCTCTCCTGCTGCCTTGGCCCTGAATTCCACAACAGCACCAGCTCCTCTCTAGCCAACACACCACACTACATAGGCAGCAGCACAATCACTTCACAAATAGTTAGTTAAGCTTAGCACTTGTTACTAAGTATCTGCATGGTCCAACTCATTAGGCTAAAATCATCCTTTCAGTAGGATCTTGTTAAACCCAGATGGGAATTACTCGACTCCTTTAATCCCACAATCTTTTGTTTTCATTCCTCATTCGGTTGTTATTCCAACAATTCCTAACACACGCTTCTGTCTTCAACTCTCCTTCGACAATAATATTCTCCTGCTGGGAAACATTGCACTTCAATTGGTCAAGACAACACAACTTCCGCAGAAAAAACATATTTGACCAAGCTTGAAGTTGTTTCTCTGAACAACCAACTGTGGAATTAAATCATTGATTATAAAGATGATTTCAATGCACAACCCTCTGACCCTCTGACAACCAAACAAAAAGATAAGTAGGAGTATGAACTCACACTCATATTGTACCATGGCTTACCATAAAATGAGCGTCTGTCCAGTAGGGAGCATACTCTTCTCTTCTCTTCCCTCTCTCTTTCTCTTTCTCTTTCTCTCTCTCTCTCTCTCTCTCCCTGGGTGATTAAAGCATCCCCTCTGGCAGTGGCAGATTCTCTGCTCTTTCTCTGGGATCTTAGAGGAGCCTGGCTGAGTCCTCTTCAGCAGAGCCCTGCTCAGGCTTGCCCCCTCCTTCCATTCTGTGTGCTTGGTCACATAGGCCGTTCCACTCACCCTGCGATCCTCCCAGGTCCCAACATAGACGCTGTCTTAAGTCAGGCAGCATGCCCCCCTCTCATCCCGATTACAGGAGATTTGTGGATTAAGAAGCAGAAAGAGCAGCTGCCAGTTTTGCTCTCCTGGCAGCCTGTGGCCCTGAGAAGTCTCTCTCTCAGTCTCCCCCTGCTCTCCATGTCTATCTGTCTCCATCTCTCTCCTTCTGTTGTGTTAGAGCCAGCCTCTCTCTATTAGCCCAAGATGAGCCTTTTGATGTAATCACACATGATAGAAATCAGTCTGTTGTAGTGGAATGGACCCCATGCCTGTAGCTGAATAATCCCAGTCTGTCTGTGAAGAAGTGACGCAGTCTGGAGCCTGTTTTCCCATGGAAATCCATTTGAAGGGACAACAAACTAACCCTCCTGTTACTGCCAAGGCAGCAGAAGCGCTGAAATCCTCATGGCCTCGGTGGACAGATTGTTTATGTTGCTGTGTGGGAGAATGTTTTCTCATACCCACCCCTTCACAGACAGACAGACAGACACACACACGCACACATGCACACACACGCACAGCACACGCACACACACACACACACACACACACACACACACACACACACACACACACACACACACACACACACACACACACACACACACATGCTTGCAGCACACTACATATGGTATGGTATGTTTTCTTATTTTCTTAAATAAGAAAACATGGCTGGACTATACATCGCCTGAGATGATTTACAGAACAGCCACATATGAGATGCTTCCCTCTCAGTTCCTATATTAGCAATGTTAGGGAGAGCTCTGGCAACCAAGTGAGTGAAAGAGAAGTCTGCCCCCTGCTGGCTGTTTGGAGAATCCCATTACAGCTCCAGTCCAGTCCTGACAGGTGCTGCAGGTGTTCAAAGTGTCCATGTCTAAGAAGCCCTGAAATAGATTTAGTGCCAGTGTGTGGTATCAAACGTGTTAGAGTGTTTGGTACCATTCCTCATTTCATTCCATGCATTACAATGAGCCTGTCCTCCGATTTATAACTCCACCAGCCTCCACTAGTGCCGGTGTACTGAGGAACTGAGCCTTTTAAAACAAGCCTCTGCACATAAGCCATCACCAAGGTAGGCTACCTGTGCCTCCCACCATTCCTCCCTGCTCATGAGGACAATTAGCTAACACACACACATAATACACATGCATTCATTTGTGTAAGGGAAGGAAACTGAAGGATAGAGCAAAGACCATTTGCCTGAGAAAACTCCTGTAGCTATGCACTGGGGACATGCTGTATTCTGAACTACACAGCACATATACAAATAAACTGTTTGTCCAATGCCATTGAGGCACCTGTCCTGTATCGTAGTAAGCCACAGTAAGACAGGTTGAGGTCTAATAAAAACTCTTGAACCTGTGACTGATGCTAGTTAATCAGGCCTTAAGAGTTAGACGACAGAGAAATGGCTGGCAATTCATTCCACATCCACCTCCAATCCCATTCAATCCTATCAAATGCCACCAGCCTATTGAAGACTTGCAATAGCTTATCTCCTACAGCACTTTCCAATCAACTCACAGTATCACTAGAAGCTACAAGCTTAATTGTTTTCAATTAAACTAAATCCTGTTATTTTTAATAGAGTTACAGTATGTTTTATAACAGCGTAGGAGGCATGTTTGGAAATTTCCTCTCTCAGAAAGAGATTATTTGGTGACTCTTGACCAGCATGTGTTCAGGAGGCTGGATAGCAGCCACCCGGAGCACTGAGAGTGAAGCTAAGCTAACGTGTAGATTAATTCCACGAAAAGAGGACATTTCAGACTTTTGATTTTGAGAAAGAAGAAAAGTAGTTTCTCCTAATTTTTACATACTGTCATAAAAAGCACATGTTGAACCTCATGAAAAACATGTGCCACCTCCAGAGGTTAAATTCAGATAATGATGCACAGTTTCTTGATACAATAACCACTGTCCGTCAACCCTGTTACTGACATTACTACATTTTCAGATACCACATTTCTATGAAAAGTGATGGAATTTTAGTTTGGCACCTATGGCACTACTACTATCAAAATTGTAAAAAGATTTAAAAAAAAAAATCCACCAGAATTGTTATGTTGGCATATATAGATCATCTTTCTCTAGAACTATTCATGAGAATATGTTTGTAATAGCTAAAAACAAGGTATTTAAGCAAAATGTCTGCAGGGAACAGGGTTGACATTTGGGTACTGCATAGACATCCCTCTAAATCACGTTGTTCTCAGGTCTCCTTTGAAGGTCTGTAGAATTTTAGATAAAATCTATCGGAATTTTTGTGGTTTAGTGGGTTGAAATCCTCAAAGAAGGTAAATGAAATTATGTGGGGACAGGCCAAATTGGGGGGTATCCTATGCAGGTAAAACCATGCAATTATTTCTCGAAAAATGCACTGCTATTTCAACATTCAGAAATATAAAGAAGGGGTGAATACATGTGATACAAGAGTTGGATTTAGTATTTCATCAAAATGTACTCCAAAAATATCCATTTGTATCTTGGGGACACAAAATGTGGAATGACGTTCATAGAGCAGAAAGAAGAATTGATTTGTGACTGGATATGTCACACGAGTTGATTAGAACAGGCAAAAAAAATATATCTGATGTCTGGAGGAAGTAAGGAAAAGGCAGTTGGGCTGGCATAGGAAATAGGAAAAGGCAGTTGGGCTGGCAGGGAGGAGGAGAGTCAGTCACCACTGCACCTCAGAGTACTGAGAGAAGCCTTGAGAAGCCCTACTGTCCACAACACACAGAGAAGTGGAATGACTGGTAATACCTACCAGGTATTAAATGGCTCAAATAGAAGGAACTCACATGACTCATGTCATGAAAAGCAAAAGCCTGTAGGTTAGTTGCACCCATAACCAGAGGGGGGTAGCAGAGCACAGTCAACATACTCTAACCAACAGTTGGTTTGTGTTTAGCTTCCAGAGTGGCATCAGAGTGTTGCATAGTAAGACAATGGGTTGTCCTATGATTAAATCCATTTAAGCATGTGGATTCTACTTAGATATTATCCAAAGGAAGATTCCTCAGATCTTCCAAGTCAAATGATACATTTCTTAATGTTCCCTTCCCTGGTGATTCTGTAGTCTGAATGCACTTTTTATAGTGTCCTTTATGTTAGATTCGATGACACGTGTACATACCCAACTGGCCATGCCCTGTCCACCCCATAAGACCTTACATTCCCCTGGGAAGCCCCAGCATATCAACACAGTGCACAGCTGAGCCTAAAGAGGTAGATGGAGAGAGGGGGCCTGTGAGAACTAAGTTTAGCCACGAAACCAGTTCTAAAGACAGCCATGTGAAGAGCTAATATTAGACACTTGGCAGTCTTTCCAGGACCAATCTTAACACTGCTTGGCCTCAGGCTTTGAGGGGCTCTGTTAGATTATTTTCAGCTATGTGTCTGACTCCCCTCCTCCCCTTCTCCACTCAGTCATAACTCAGCCTCTTGTTTTAAAGAGTCTCTACACTTCACTAGTGGATGTCTGCTAAAGGAATCAACCCTAAATCTTGACCATGCCAAGGAGGTTTTGGCAGAGGGCAGAGCAATCAAACTTGTATTTGGAGTTCTCTAGTGTAAATATGTGTCCTGACTCAAGGCCCGGTGAGAGAGGCATGAGCAACGTTTTTGTCTGGTCTCCAGCGGAAGGCATAAAGAAAGGTTGTGTGTATGTAAAATAACAAACTTTTACAATTGACTGATGCACCTGAGGCACGAAAACAAACGTAAACAAAGCACACACACACAACATGCATGCACGCATGCACGCACACACCCTTGTCCTGTCTCAAGGTAAACGTCACGTCACGTCAGCATGTGGTAAACCTAAATACACCATCACTGCACACTTCAGTGCATGTCCCCCCAGTGTACAGACACAACGATAGCCCCACTTCTTCCTTACTCTATGTCAGTCCAGATCTTACGTCGACTAAGTACTCCAGTGTGCAGCCTGTGTAATTTATGACAGGCTCCTCTAAATGGAGGAGTTGTGCTCTCTGGGCTGCGTTTGCCTTATTTGGGTCTGCCCAGCTCATAGAGTTCACACAAACTATGTGTCACTGCCTAAGACAAGAGCAGAGATAATGATAGAGAGAGAGAGGGGTGTCAGGAACATGAAGAAAAGAGAAGAGGAGGAGAAACAAAAGGAGAGATGAAGGAAAGGAGGCATTGGGGGGAAATCCAGGAGATGTGGTAGATGAAGGGAGGGATAAGAAAAGAGAGATGGATCGTAAGAGGGAGGAGAGGTTTGGGGAGGGGGTGGGAATCCTAGATAGCCAATGAAGAGTACGGCAGACAGATTCTGAGGAGGGTGAGATTGGTCAGTGCTCACACATACTGTAGGAGGCTCGACAATGGGAAAAGAGAAAGACAAGTAGTTGAGTGCTTCAGGGCTGAGGAAGGATTAAACGAAAAAGAGTAAGGGATCTATTCTGCAGAGGAATCTTCAGGCCCTGTGCCCAGGAGGAACATAATATTGAAGGGACCAAGCGGACAGGAGGAACGTCTGTGTGAGGAACACAGTTGGTCACTCCACCTCTGTGTGTGTGTGTGTGTGTGTGTGTGTGTGTGTGTGTGTGTGTGTGTGTGTGGAAGGGAGAGGACAGAGTGCTGCATAACAGCCTGACACGCTCCCCGTCCAAATAAAAACATGTTCTCCTCTTCCAATATCAATTATTCATATGCATGACTTCTTGCGGGTCAGTCCAGTACAAGGCGGGTTGCAGCGGCTCCAAACTCCGGCAGAACGCTCTGGAGAGGTGGAGGAGAAAATAGAGTGAGAGAGAAAGAGGGAGGAGAAGTGGAGGACAGCAGCATAAACAACAACAACAAAGAGTAGGATTTCAGGAGGAAAAAGAAAGTGTGAGAGAGTGAAAGAGGAAAAGAGGGGTTTTGGATGAGAATGAAGGCTCTTCAGAAGAACCGGGGACAGACGGACCAAATGTTAGGCGCTATGGCAGACATGCTGACTTCCTTGGCTCTGCCCAACCAACAGTGGGTAAGTGACACAAACCTTTTTGTTGGTGGTGGTGATTAGAGTTGTTTAAATCTGTTGCATTACTTTCTTCATATTCATCTCCTTGGTTCCACAGAGCTATGGAGACCATGTGAATCTGAGGTAGATGTATGTTTTTGGTCCAGTCATAAAGGTGATTCATTTGTAATATTTTGGAATTCAAGCTTGAAATGACTGAATATGTAATAGAAATAAATAATAAAGAGCAATAAAAAAGATGCAGCACCTCAGCTTTTGTAAGTAAAAAAAAAATTAACAGGGAAATCAATACATGGAAGGTGTCCAGAAGAGCCTGTATTTATAGGTGCACTTATAGCAGTGATCACTTGTGAGATGCTTCCAGGAACCATATTGACATGACCTCTTAATCTCATCAGAGGGCAGAGATCAGTGTTTGTGTGTGTGTGTGTGTGTGTGTGTGTGTGTGTGTGTGTGTGTGAGAGAGAGAAAGAGAGACCACTGCAAAGAGTCAACATCTATGAGCATGCATACCATAACCAAGTCCTTTCTAGTTGAACCCTCAAAATCAGTCAATGATACCAGCCAAAACATCCACTGCAAGAAGATCAACCAAAATTAGACCTTGTCATAAATGCCTCGCCAGGGCAAACCACACACACAGAAAGAGAGGCCAGAAAGAGAGCGAGAAAGAGAGAAGTAGGAAGAGCAAGAAAGAGAGTGATAGAATGAGATATATGGAGGGTGAAGGAGAAAGAGAGAAAGAGAGAGAGAGAGAGCGGGGGTGCTGCTGGTCCCTCTTCAGTGCTTGGGAGGAATCTTGGATGTCTCACAAGCACAGGAAGTGGAGTAGCACCGATTAAGACATCTCACCATAAACAAATTCACGCAGGCCTAATGCTTCAACTCCACTTTGTGGTGTGTAATGTTTGTTTTGTTTGTCATTCCCTTACCATTCTTCTGTACTACATGTATACATATGGTATACATTATGGTATAGTATGAATGTTAGAATACAGTATGTGACATTGGATAGTCTTACAATTGTTTAAGCCTCCAAAGGAGTGACCCTCCCTCTCTATGTTCAGCTTGCAGACAGCGGTGAGGCGGACCCCCAAGTGAGTGAGGAGGGGATGGGGGCAGACCCGGGCCTATGGGGCCCAGCAGAGGGGTTGGACTGGGAGCAGGGGTCCAGAGACAACAACCTGGAGAGCGGAGACAGAGGGAAAGATAGAACAGGTAAGGCCTGAAAGGCTTCATTTGTCCATGGTGGACAGTCTTTGTATCCACAAACCTTGGTCCAAACACTGGCCTCACCTAACCAGTCTGGCCTCATGGAACCATTTGACCCAACCTATAAACAAACATCCACAAATGTTCTCCTGCTTCCTCCACAACTCAGGATCTCTGATTTCTTTAGAGTGACGTCCAAAACAGGCTGCTTGACCCTTCATATACAGGCAGTTTTGGAGCTTTTTTACATTGTATTTTTTTTATTTCCGTTTTATATAGACTGTTTGGAACTGTTGGTTAGAATCTCAGTCTCCAGCAGCCATAAGTTGTGTAGGCTATGTATTTAACTGTTCCTAAAATACACTGCAAATTGCATGCAAGTCATCTGGAGGTCCACTATCAGATTGGAGTCAGTTGAAGCTTGATGATAGGATGCTAACAAACCTTGCCCTACATCTGCACTGTTAGCACTGATAGCATTGGGAGGTGGGCCTAGTTAATGCACCATAGAGGAGAGCTGGAAGCTGAGAGCGAGGCTGTGTGTCTGCAACAGTTTCCAGATGGGGAAATGTATTTAGCTGAACTAGCCCCCCACCCCATTCTGATTTAGATGTGAAAGGTTTGCGTGCATTCCCATTTTCCTTGAATGCAATGGAACAAAAGGAGCTTTGTAGTTGGACCTGGGGGGCCGGGTGGTGGTAGAGTGTGTACCATGTGGCCAAATCGCTAACTGTTGTGCAGAACATAACGTACAGGGAGACAGAGGAAGCTGTCAGCGACGTTTATCTGTAATGGCCCTACTTAGACGGATTATGTTGGCGAAGCTAATGCACCCAAATATTATCTTAGCTCATGCCTTACTAGAGCAAAAGTGCAGATGTGCATCATTCATGGGTGTGTGTGGATTCGAGTGTGTTAGCTGGGCAGTTGTTTAAGTCACGCCAGTCCCAAGGTCTTTTTATTGTTGCTGGCACACTTTTTTGTTTCTTGATACTTTCTACCTGACACCACATGCAATATTTACACCTTTCCGTTACAAGAACTACATTCAGGTTAAGCAGTAAAGGTAACTTGTGAAGCATTAATATTAAACATTCAGATGCCCGAGTGAGTGCTGATGGTAATGTAATGTGATTGTATCGTGCTATGGGTAGGTCCGGGCTGGTAGAGGTCAGAGTCATGTTTTCATCCCTTGCTGTGTGTGTGGTGGAGGAGGAGGAAGAGATAGAGGAGGCAAAGGAGGAAAAATGAGGCCCCTACTCTCATACTGGGGTTCATAGGACACAGGAGATCACCCATCTGTTACACATTAGAAACAAGATGCCTTCTAGTGGCTTCACAGGGATCAAGGGACGTTGCCAGTATTGAGCGTTCCCTAAATCACATGCAGACCCAGCAGTGGCATCCAGGAAAGACACTCGCTCTCCTTTCTTTCTTTCCTCTCTCCTCTCCTTCCTTTCCCTCATCTTCTTCCTGTGCTTCCTCTCTCGTCTCTCCTTCTGTCTCCTCATTCTGTTCTCCTTTCCCTCTGCTACAGTATATCCCTTCACTTCCTCAAATAACTGCACAGTGTTAGTCCAGTGCCGGCTTCTCTCTCTAGACTAGAACAGTTGGTTGTATTTCTCAGAACTCTCACCAGGGTGCCCCACTCCCCTACCCCCTGTCCCCCACTCTCCTACCCCAGCTCAAACACACACTGTGGGTTTCCACTGTTTCGTAACATACACCCTAGTGATGGATGAGCATACACTCACGAGAACCTTATTAGGAACACCTGTACACCTTCTCATGGTGGAGGTGGTGTAATGGTGTGGGGAATGTTTTCTTGGCACACTTTGGGCCCATTAATACCGATCAATCATCGCTAGAACGGGAGATTCACAGCTTGAAAGTGCACCTGAAAAATCTGCAGGAATTGCATGATGCAAATATGTCATCATGGATCACAATCTCAAAGGAATGTTTCCAAACATCTTGTGGAATCAATGCCACGAAGAATTGAGGCTGTTTTGAGAGCAAAGGGAGGCCCTACCCAGTATTATATAGTGTTTCGAATAAAGTGCTCGGTGAGTGTACGTGTGACACTCGGTTTTATGATGTTGTCTTTGTCAGGCTGAAACGCTAACGACAGGAAGCTGCAATCAATCAGTAACCATGGCAAAGTGTTCACACACACACACACACACAGACACAGACACGCACACACAGACACAGACACGCACACATGCCGGATACATACACTGCATATCTCAATGTAACCTCTTTTTTTTGTTATCACTTTGCACAATGAATTTCAGCTTCTTCCTTCTGGACGAAGGTTTATAGTCCCAAAGTGCAGAACAAAGCGGTATAAAAATAGCTTTGTTCCAGCAGCCATCACTCAGATAAACAAGTCGTAGCAACATTGCAAGTTATTTTATCTTTAGTTTTTTGTGACGATTGGAGTACTTTTATTTATGTTTGTCTACTGTATGTGCTGTTTCTAAAATGTGTGTCAACTTGGATGACTTGTTTCCTGCAAAACAAATCTACCTACGGGTACAAATAAAGTAACCTGAACCTGAACCTGAACCTCAACCCTCGCAGAATCCATATTGATGAAACATGAATACTAGATATTGATTTAGGAAGAGTGGTATTACGATATGTCTCTGTCTACACAGACAAAGTAAGAGTTACAATATTAGTAGAGATGACAGGGTATGTTCCTTCAGATTTGCAAGGAATATGTAATGGGCCAAATGGTAAAGATTCACAGTTCTCTAAATCCTTCATATGTACTACTTGCTATGAGAGTGAACCTGTACAATGCGATGTGATGCCTGTAGAGCAACAGACTTCAGAGTCTTCACAAAGTATTTGGAACATTTGGGCCCTCTGATGATTATTCATCTTCATTTTGGGGTATGACTATCATTGATGATAAGATGCTCTTGGAGATACATTTACATGTTACATTCATGGCATTTAGCAGATGAAAGTGAAAACAGTAAAAAGCTGTTACCGCATAGTGCGACTGCTGCATCAACGTAGAGGTGGCGGTGCCAGGCGGCCAGCCGAGGTGGAAGAGTGGAGTGACCGGGCAGGGGTTTGGGGGCTGACCATTGCTTGCAAGTAGGTAGGGTCTGTTCCCTTTGCCGCCCGGTAGGCGAGCACTAGGGTCTTGAATCTGATGCGAGCTGCTACCGGGAGCCAGTGAAGGGTGCAAAGGAGGGGGTGACATGGGAGAATTTGGGGAGATTGAACACCAGACATTGCATTCTGCATTCTGGATGAGCTGCAGAGGCCTGATGGCGGAGGCGGGGAGCCCTGCCAAGAGTGCGTTGCAGTAGTCAAGGCGAGAGATCACAAGTGTCTGGACCAAGAGTTGTGTTGCTTCTCTAGTGAGGAATGGACGTATCCTTCTGATGTTGTAGAGGACGAATCTACAGGAGCGTGCTGTCGCTGTGATGTTCGCCACACAGGATAAGTGATTGTCAAGGATCACCCCAAGGTTCTTGGCTGTCTGGGAGGAGGTCACAGTAGAGAAGTCTTGGAAAGGGCAGGCTATCCCCTGGAGGAAGAGCAGCTCTTGTTAAGGTTGTTAAGGTTGAGCTTGAGGTGGTGGGCGGACATCCAAGCAGAAATGTCTGCAAGACACACAGAGACGATGTGTTGCCACCTGTGAGTCAGAAGGGGGGAAAGAGAGAAAGAGTTGAGTGTCCTCTGCATAGCAATGGTAGGAGAAACCATGTGAGGAAATTACTCTCAGATGCCTCATTATAAGAATGGAGCCCTGGCTGTAGCATTAAAGAATCATGAGTCCAAAAAATACTCAAAGGGATCAAAGCAAGACAGCTACAATAGCCAGCAGAGGTGGAAATGAAAGAATTTCTGTAGTGCCGAGATGAATAACAATACCTCCTCAGATACCTTTGATAGTTTGTTTGAGCATCTCCGAGAGGCACACGAGGCCAAGCGCTCACTCCCCTCCTTTGAGGACAAAGTCAAGAGGATCATTTACCATATTCACTGTCTGGCAGTACAGAGTGTGTGTGCCTATACATGCACTTGTATGTGTTCATTTGTGTAGTGCATGTGCATAGGAATGGATGAATAGGATATGTTTGAGCCACTGACAGTACCCCACAGCACATCCTAATAGGCCAGAATCCGAAGAAAGCCTATTGGCAAGTTCCACTTCTTTACAACCATTGAGTGAGTGCTGTAGAATGTAAACTATAGATTCAATGTTCATAAGCAGTCAGGAGGAAGGCTGGGCTGCCTCTTCATGTGTGGCCAGCGTTTGGCCGCTGATTAGCCAATGTTTAGCTACTGTTCCCTCCTCTGGGTGGCGTTTGGGTTCAGACTTAAGCCTTGGCCACATTCATCAGCCTATGCACCTCAGCACACATCACACAGTACTGGTGTGGGATACACAGACAAGTCCCAGTGAAGGAGAGAGAACAAGCGAGCTATGTGGCTGTAAGCCTTTGTTCCAGGGCAAGGGAGAGGAGGGAAAATCTGACTTCAAACACGTCTCCGGTGTCCAGCTCAGGACGTCACAGATTACACCCCGACATTCAATGGAAAAGAGAAACAGAAGTGAGAGATGGTGGATGCTGCCAGGTCTAGTGTTGTATGTGTGTCTGTGGGTGGTGGTTGACTTAGAGCTGGAAGTGTACTGTTTGTAGAAGGGTGGTGTTCAGTTATAGGGTGCTTTCCTTAAACGTGGGTGGTGTTTCTGTATGTTTCTGTTTGTGCTCACTGCTCTGGGCCTGCTCTCTGCAGCAGCAGTTGAGGACAGGACAGGCAGACGGGCCAGTAAACACAGCAGCACCCAGCCAACGAGAGGGCCAGGCTGAAGACACAGGCCCCCTGCCAAAACCTCCCCCCTGAGATGCCGGTTCGCCTTAATTGGCGTTCAGCTCTGAAAGAGAAAGAAAGAGAGAGAAAGAAAGATGGGGGGGGGGGGGGGGGGAGTGAGCGACAGAGAGAGAGAGAATAAAGAATGTGTGTGTGCAACATCATCATGTGGATCATGATGTGTAGCAACAGATAGATTTGTGGTGTCTCGTAAAAATGAACTGAACAGGTGATTTTGATTCCAACCAGTCTCCTCTACACTGAGTCACTCACTCTCACTACCCTCCTAAACGGAATATACAACACCCATAGATTAATGATGCCTCACTCCGCTCCTATGGAAAAGAGATAAACACAGGCATTCATCGTGAGCTTTCATAGGGGCTTAGCTGCATATTCCAGTACGTGCATGTATAGATTTTCCAATCCACCGTAATCGCCATGCTCAGGGGCGGGTGACTGATTTCCCACATCTGTGTTTATGCTTAGCTTGGGCAAGTGTGTGTGTGTGTGGATGAATCATGTTTAGTGTGTGTGCGTGTGGTGGGAGATGGAGGGAGAGTCAGAGAGAGAGAGAGAGAGAGAGAGAGAGGAGGAATAGAGATGTATGGGTGTTAATATACGCTTCACCTCACATCCCCCTTTGCCATCACCCTTATTCTCCTTTCCTGGAATCCTCCAGCCCAGCGAAGGGGCATTTTTTCCATACTTCCACTGACATTCATGACTTTACACATGGCTCTGACGCCAAAGTCAATGTTCATCTGTCCAGAAGTCTTATGTACTATTGAGAGAATGATATAAACTGGGCTCCAGTGGTGATGTATGTTGAGGTTGCCTTGCAACTACAAAACAAAGTTCAGCCAGTACTTACAGTAATAGTAATTACAGTATTACAGCCACAGCCTACCTGAGTATTGTTGCTGACCATGTCCATCCCTTTATGACCACAGTGTACCCATCTTCTGATGGCTACTTCCAGCAGGATAACGCGCCAAGTCACAAAGCTCAAATTGTCTCAAACTGGTTTCTTGAACATGACAATGAGTTCACTGTACTCCAATGGCCTCCACAGTCACCAGATCTCAATCCAGTAGAGCATCTGGTGGAACGGGAGATTCGCATCATGGATGTGCAGCTGATAAATCTACAGCAACTGCGTGATGCTATCATGTCAATATGGACCAAAATCTCTGAGGAATGTTTCCAGCACCTTGTTGAATCTATGCCACAAAGAATTAAGGCAGTTCTGAAGGCAAAAGGGAGTCCAACCCGGTACTAGCAAGGTGTACCTAATAAAGTGGCCGTTGAGTGTATATAGAGAGAGATGGCTCAGTAGTGTGTTCCTGTGTATTTGTAGATGGGGTGTTACCTGGCTGAGAGTTGATAACTCTACTGTACTGTGGTTGTTGCTGGAGGGGAATCTCCGATTATATGTGATCCACTTTGATGTTCTGAAGGCAACTCCACCTTTTCTCACTCATTCTCTCTCCAGCTCACTTCATCATTCTCTCTACCTATCACCCCCCCCCCCCTCTCTCTCTCAAACACACACACACACACACACACACACACACACACACACATACACACACACACACACACACACACACAATGTACCATCACTTCAGCAGGGCCACTGCAGTGGAAGGCAGCTAATGCACACAGACACATCAGAGAGCCACTAGAGAAGAGCTGGAGAAAGAGAGAGAACAAGGTAGAAAGAAAGAGGGAGACTGTGGGAAGAGTGTCTGTGTGTGTGTGAGAGAGAGAGAGATAGATAGATAGATGTGTGTGTGTGTGTGTGTGTGTGTGTGTCTGTGTCTGTGTGAGTGTGGGTGGCATCTCTGTTTGTTCAGACCCAATCCTTCAGTCAGCAGGAACAAACTGGCACTCCTCCATCAGCACCTGTCACAGAGGGATAGATGGATGGGTAGATGGGTAGGAGCCATGCCCACTGAGACAGAAAAGGAGACACCTTATGGCTCCTGGTGTTTACTGACTGGGCTGAGGTGTTGTGTGCCAGGCAGGCAGGCAGTACCCAGGCTTCTCTAGTTTCCAACTGTGCCCTCAGAGAGGAACATGAGCTGGTGCCGTGACGCTTCTGAAACTGGGATGAATCACTGGGATCTCAGGGCACTGGGAGCTAATGTCAACAAGTCTCAAGTCATATTACATGTCATGAAGCTTATATACTGTATGTGACCAACTGGGATTCAAACCCGGGTCTCCCATGTAGCAGGGCCTTCTGCCTGTCCAATGTTCCACTAAGCGAAAGCCTATGTATGTGTTCAGGTCTCAGGCAAGGCTACTGATTACCTCCACTACAGATTCATGCACACATGTTGCATTGCTGGAGTTGCTTCCTTAAAGGTAAAGCATGTTGTTTTGCACTTTGCTGCCCTCTTTGGCTGCACTAAACATTTGAAAATGTACATATGCTATATGTTCTAATAGCTGCAATTGTGGGCATATCATTTTAAACAAACAAAACATAAAATAAGTAGGAACAACACCAGATTTTTTACAAAAATAACATTCTTCACTGAATGTTCTTTATCGTGTGATCTCATTTCTTGATTTATCATGGCAATTTAGCACTATTTTAAAGCTCAAATCTACATACTGGACCTTTAAAGCAGTTTGCAAAATTAATTATGATTTAATCTGAAGATAAGACCAAGAAGTCAGATACAATGTTTGAACCATTGATATATATATATATATCATGCTCCCGTGGTTTGAACATGAGTTGGACTCCATGTACACTACGGTAACATGTGACTTTGGAGAGGACTTCATAAGTGCGGTGTAAAATAGAAATAGAAATTGTTGATATGGTAACAGACACGGTCAAATAGGATATTTCCCCTCGGCTAAATGACTGAGTCTGTTGTATTGCAATATGCACTGTGAGTGGCCAGTAGTTTTCCATGTACTGATGGCTACCACAGGGAACTCACCCCCACGGTAAGATATGCACCCCACATATGCACACTTGCACACACACTTGCACACACACACAACCATGCCCAGATAAGTCCCAACAGTTGTGGCAGATCATACACACATACACATGAGCCTACCCATTCACATGCACACATGCATATGCACATGCACACACAGTTTTGCTAACCCATACCAAGAGTCACAAGCACAGTGACTCATTCAGAAAACCGTTTGCACACACAGTATATATCACACACTCATACAATTCACTCACTGAGCATCATGCCCCCAAACCCTTCAAAAATAAAAACTGTAATGTAATGTTCACTGAAAGCTCCCATTAGATTTATGATAGATTTACTAAACCATTCTGCACTCCAGAAGTCTTTTGGTTTGGCTCTCCCACTGTTTATGTTGAAATGTCAGGGTGAATGACTACCACACACACACACACACGCACACACACACACACACACACACACACACACACACACACACACACACAGAATGCCAACATTGTGAAATTTGAGCCTCCAGCTCCATGGAAAAAGAAGGCTGTCTCCCAGTTGGCCCCTCTATCATAAACGAACACAAAAGTCAATATCCATCGCCATTTTCAGGAAAGCCCACCAAGATCTACGCTAACATGAACGGTAAACGATCAACAAACATAACAACACCATTACCCACTTACAGGAAGGGGATGACACCTACCTCTTAACATAGCACTCCAAATATAATGATGTATCTTTACACTTTTATTTTTTATTTTCCTTTGAACTGACACCAGAGAGCATGGCATTTCAGCTGGCCTGGGGTGTTGGGTTACGGAGAGCCCTTGTGTGCATTAGCCTGCCAAAGTGAGGTCCACCAGTGTAGAAAACAGGAGAACAAATAACACAAGCAAAGGAGAAGGACGGGGAGAAGAGCAGAGGATAATACCAGCATAAAACAGTTGAGGCTGGAGCTAAGAGAAAGACAGACAGACAGACAGACAGACAGACAGACAGACAGACAGACAGACAGGAAGAGAGGAAATAGGGGGAGTGGGAACCTTATCCTGGAATAGCCAGCCACAAGAGCTGCAGACTCCACCCCTCTCACCCCCTCCCCTCTCTCTCTCCCTCTCTCTCTGTTCCCTCTCTCTCTCTCTCTCTCTCTCTCTCTCACTCTCTCTCTCTCTGAGGCACTCTTCCAGTCTGTCATTTGACCAGGCAGTTAACAGAGGCAAGAGCTCAGCCAAGAAAGAGCGAGAGAGAGAAGAGAGAGAGAGAGAGAGAGAGAGAGAGAAAGAGAAAGGAGGGATAATTTATCTTATGACAACCGTGAAGTCTTTTCTCTGCTTTACGGATGAAAACCTTAGAGTGGATCTCTGGGCTGGGTCTCGTTTCGGGGGCTTTTCAAGTTTGGTTGTGGACTTGATCTGAGTGTGGACTTCTGGTTCCTCTGTGTTGTCTTTGGGATTTACACTGCACTTCCAGGATCACCCCGTCAAGCGTGTGTGTGTGTGTGTGTGTGTGTGTTCGACGGGCCATGCCCACCCCTGCTAGCCCTGCAGTCAGCCAGAGGGGTACAGTATGAAGGGGGGCCACCATCACCGGGGCTGCGCCTGCCAACACTTGTTCCGAAAAGTCCTGGCCAAGTGTGGCTGCTGCTATGCCCGGGTCAGAGGTCAGTGATACACACATACTCACGTCAGCTGTTGCGTCTCTGTGTGTTTAGCTGTGTATTTACAGTATGTGTGTCAGTGTGTGTTTACAACTGAATGTGTGTCTCTCTGAATGTCTGAATGTGATTAAGTGCTGTGTACTTTGTGTGTATGTTTGTGTGTGTGTGTGTGTGTGTGTGTGTGTGTGTGTGTGTGTGTGTGTGTGTGTGTGTGTGTGGGTGTGGGTGGGTGCGTGCGTGTGTGTACCTCTGCCCCTCTTTCCCTGTAATGCCACCGCATGTTCGACATTCATTCTCGTTCCTCTCTGACACATTTGTTCAGATGTCCACCCACCCACCTCCTCTTTATCTCTCTCTCTCCGTCCCCGTGAGCGTGTACTAATGGTTTAAGCGTGTGGAGCGCCCATCGTCTCTCTCATGCTGCCTCCAGCTGGAGCAACAGATGTGTGTCACTTCTCTTAGAGATGCTTACATAGAGAGAGGCAGGGAAATCGCACAGATTCTTCTATCGAACATAGAGAGGAGGAAAAGACTGGGAATGAATGAATGAGTATGTGTGTGTGTGGGAGTGTGTGTGCGTGCGTGCGTGTGTGTGTGCGTGTGTGTGTGTGTGTGCGTGCGTGTGTGTGTGTGTGTGTATAGGGTCTTGGCTAGGTATGTGTAACGTGGATAGATTAAACACTAGCGGGTCTAAGCCACCCTGAACAATTCCTTTACCCAAAACAGTGAGACTTCAACAAAACTCTGTTTCTCTCACCCATTTCAGGGGTTTGCTGTAATGAAGTGCAGCAGGAAAAGCAGTAGTCCATTAGAATTCTGAGGTTGAGTAAAAACAGCGGGTGGAATGATATGTAATAACAACAAAGCCAGAGCACATGAAGTCCTAAGACCCACCCGTTTGTTTATAATGTATACAAGACCCAGAACTCACTCTTGTAACATTTACCAGATAGTAGACACACAGACAAGCACAATCTCTCTCAAGCACAATCTCTCACAATCTCCCAAAACAGTGAGACTTAAACAAAACAGTGACTCAGTGATCTCTCTCTCTCTCTCTCTCTCGCTCTTTCTCACTCACTCACTCACTCACACACACACACACACACACACACACACACACACACACACACACACACACACACACACACACACACACACACACACACACACACACAGGATGGATTTCCGTGGGCTTGGAGGCAGAGTTAAAACAACATGGTCTTGGTAGAGTACAGGTTTACACGACGGTGCCAGGCTGCTTACACATTCCTCCTTGAACCATATATATCAAAGTGATAGGCAGTGGAGTTACCCACTGCGGCTCAGGCATAGGGGGTTTGTGAATTGGACTTTCTTATTATTGCAGAGCATTCTCTGAAGGCCACTGAAATACCTCAGATGCCTTCAGTTTAATCTCCTGCTCTTACATAATGGGATTCACCACCAGGTCTATAGAGAGGGGGGTACCCCCACTGCTCCTGTTATCATTTGAGGCTATAATTTGTTGGAGCAAAAAAAGCTTGTTCTCTGAAAAAAATATTTTCACTCTAAGCCTTGTTTTGAGCCAACATGAAGTTATCTTTCTTAATCTAATAAGATCAGACGTTTTATATTTGGCAACAATACCTAGCAAACCTCTTGATCTCTCTTTATGGTTCCAGCGAGAGT
>NC_139662.1:2991983-3114483 GCF_951799395.1 Argentina silus
GGCCTTGCAGTCTTAGAGGTGTGGTAGTGAGGACACAGCCTGAGAATGGAGGGTTGGGTAGGTTTCCCCTCTAGTCATGGCAGAGGAAATGAAGGTGGACAGTACCTGGAGAAGCAGAGAGGGTCATCTTTACGTACGACTCTCCTACAAAATGGAATGTAGCTAGTGGTTTCTTCGACTCAAACCAAAGCTCAACTACTGTGTGGCTAGGTTCACATTGCTACCACCACAGTGAAACACTGACTCAAATAATGAGGGTGTCAAAATATTTGCAAGTGATCCATGACTCTGGCTGAACCCATTTTGCCCTGCTGGATTCAACAATCTCTGTCACAGCCAGTGACAGTTTGTATCATCACACCACTATGTTCTAGATCAAGATCTAGACTGGCTCAGTGACTCATAGTTCAACATGTTGACATCAATTGGATTAATGGGCCATCTATTCTATTCAACCCATCTCTATAACAAAAAAAATATGCCCTCACTTCTGTTTGAGAGTGATGCTCAGCCTAGTCTGGTAATGGCTCAAAGCCTATAATGACTTTGTGTGCTTCACACTAGCTTGTGAGGACTATTTTATTTGGTGCTCTCTCTCTCTCGAGTGTGAGAGAGACAGACATATTAGAGTGAGATCCCAGCCAACCAAGTGGAGAGTGGGTCAGTAGCAGTAACAGCCCTGAGCCCATTGTGGATAGAACATCACTGTTCACCTCCCTCACTGACTGACTGCAAGCAGCCTCTCCAGCCCTTTCAACAATTTTCTCATAAAGCAGCTCATCACACACGTTGAGTCATGCACACACACACACACGTGTTCCTATCTGTGTGTACACAGTGTGTACAGTGTGTGTTTGTGTACATGTATATTTCCTTGCCCTGTTGTTCTGCAGACAATCTGTGCCAGTACCATCCTCATCCTCATCCTCTTCTGCCCTGTTGGACACACAATGTTTGAATTTCACCCTGCTTGGTGGTGCTGACCCCCCCTACCTCCCCTCTGGCCATGTTCTAACCTTTATTTATGCCCCCATGAATCACCAGCCTCTCAATCTCCTCCTCCTCCTCCTTCCTCCCTCCCTCTCATCCCTCTCTCTCTCCTGCCCATTCAGACACCCACTAGTCCAGGGCACACTCCCTGATCTGCTCCTGGAGAGCTGCTGTGGTTAGTAAGTTACAACTGCCGGCTTCCCAGCCAGGCCTGTGTAAATCACAGAGATGAGAGGAGGCTGGAGATGCCCCAATCGTCCCCCCCCCCCCCCCCCCCCCCTCTGTATCAGGCGCTGTGTGTATGTATGTGTGTGTGTGTGTGTGTGTGTGTGTGTGTGTGTGTGTGTGTGTGTATATGTGTGTGTGTGTGTGTGTGTGTGTCTTGGTTATTGCTGGTCTCAGCACCTTTAAGGCTGACTGAGCTGAGCTGAGCTGAGGTGGTTCAGGGGTCTCTTAGGGTGGGACCTGAGCTTGCTGCAGTGCAGAGAGGTTACCCTGTCAGGGGGGTGAGGGAGTGGATGGAGTGGGGAGGAGGAGGAGGAGGAGGAGGGGGAAACAGGGGGAGGAAGGAGGGGGGTTGAGGTCTGGCCGCTGGGCGGCCCTGTCAGTGAGCGTGCAGTGCGGGTAGGAAGCAGAGGTGGAACGAAGAGTGAAGAGGGGAGGGCGGAGAGCCAGCGAGGTGAGAACAGCCAAGTGCCAGCACTCATTAACCAAAGGAGCACAAAAAAAAAACGACCGGGCCGAGAGCATAAACATCAGGGCAGAGACCAAAATAAAACGGAGCAATGAGAGCAATCAGGGGCCTGAGACGCTGGTTGTAAACCTGCAGACGAGAGGCCTCCTGTTCTCAACAGAGCCAGGTTGTCTGAGGACAGCTCTCTCTCTCTCCTCACTGGGTTCTAATGGTACACCGTACCTCACAGTACAGTACTGCCTACTGAGAAGCGTGTCCATTTCCTCTGAGTGGGTGAAATGTAATCTAGGGCCCACCCAGTGCTACAGAGATGAGGAGATAGAAGGAGGGAGAGAGAGAGAGAGAGAGAGAGAGAGAGAGAGAGAGAGAGAGTGAGAGGGAGAGAGAGAGAGAGAGAGAGTGAGAGGGAGAGAGGGCTGAGAATGGTTTATGATGACGCAGGCCTGATGACTGCATGCTCATCCGTCCTCTCAGGGCCTGAGTACCATGTTGGGAGGTGATGGCTGTGATTGAAGGCTGAGAGCCTCTCAGGCTCAGCTGGATGGCATGGTCGCACGCAGGGGGGGGGGGGGGGGGGGGGGGAGGCACCATGGTCCAGCTCTGTTCTGTTCTGTGTTTGTTCTGATACACAGACAGTGGGTGTTGATCACCAACCACAGCAGAGTGCCAGTCTGCCACCACTCCGCTGTGTGTGTGTGTGTGTGTGTGTGTGTGTGTGTGTGTGTGTGTGTGTGTGATTGTGTGTGTGTGTGTGTGTGTGTGTGTGTGTGATTGTGAGTGTGCACGTATGTGTGTGTGTCTGTGTGTGTGTGTGTGTGTGTGTGTGTGTGTGTGTGTGTGTGTCGGAGCCAAGCCCAGTGATGCCTAAAGAGCCAGTGGTCCCGTGAGACCTCAGAGAGCTCTGGAGTGGAGCGCTGTGAACAAGTCTGCTCCATTACTGCCAACGCTTTTAAGCTCTTTGTTGGCTCAGCAGAAGTCACTTATGAACTGATCAATAAAAGGGAATTGGACCAAACTTCCACAGGGCTCCCATCCATCCATCCCCTGCCTGACTGTACATACTGTACCACGTGAGTGTCTACTTTTTAGTAGTCCTGCAGAGATTCGTCCTTATTTGTCCCAAGGACAACCTTTTCAGGATACAGTGGCCAGAGAATGTACAATGAGCAGCTGTATCAGAATGGGCTGGAAAAACAAACATGCACCAAATGCACCCTTGACTCTCATAATCATCCTTTGCACATTGCAACAACCTTCAGATAGAAGCTCATTCCTAATGCTACTTAACATTACAGTTTAAATGGATGATCATACAGTAGATGTAGTCTAATAGTCAGAGCCAGTCTCTCTCAGACAGACACAGACAGACAGACAGACAGAGACAGAGACAGAGATAGATGGAGGGAAATGAGTGGGCATTCAGTCCCATGAAAGACCCGCATTAAAGGTGCAATCTGGAATTCAAACATCACTTTTTTTGTTAAGAGCTAGGGGCTGGAGAAATGTAACCATTCTCAATTTCACAGACAGAGCTATGGCTTCAAGGACTGACCATCCAAAATTATAGTTTAACCATGTATTGAAGCTATACAGTGTTCATTTAGGCATTTCTAAGTTATATTCTTCAAGAATCAATAGCTATATATCATTAATTTAAAAGTAAAAAAATCTATGTACCATTCCCAGATTGCCCCTTTAACTGATAACCACAGACAAGGCGGAGCTCATTTTGAATGTGTTGGCTGCCTCTTACTTTCAACTGTCAAATATCACTAGCGGGTAAACAATGGTGAACTTACATTACCAAAATGACCCTTGGTAATCTGTTGCTAGAAGCAACACCATTACAGAGATGAGAACAGCTACAGGGAGGCCTGCAGCCTGCGGAGAGAGAGGCAGTGTGGTATATGAGCAGGGGACGTGTTTTTCCATTTTCCAAAGTGTAGCTATCAGCTCTATTCTGTACTGTATTCAACGGCATGGAGAGAGAGGGAACGCTTTTGTGATGTCGTCAAAGCACTTGTCACGTCCACCTTTGTCGTTTGAACGAAACGATTATGGAATTCTCTATAGTAGTTTATACAGGGTTGCAAACCAATACTGAGGCAAAATCTGAGGCAAAATCTGTGAGGGTCAATGGGAGGGGTGACCTGTACGTGTGTTGAGTGATAGAAAGACTGCGGCAGCTGGTTACCATGGCGACATCTGCAGATGTAGCGAAAGCCCCCCCCCATACTAAAACCTCAGCAATTATAAATATGCACATCATTATGACACACTCAGATGGCCCATTTGTGACACACAATTGTAGATGCATTTGTGTCAGTGGGAAGGTATCCTCAGTCCCAGTTGAAATCTAGTATGCCTATGTCCCAGTTGAAATCTAGTATGTCTATGTCCCAGTGGAAATCTAGTATCTTTTGTCTAGTATGTTTCCCTTTGTCCTTGCATCATAACTCTGTCTCAGCTGTATGGTAAAAGTGGAGTCTGGAGACGGTTAGGAGACTGGCTGTGTCCGTGCACTTTGACCTATGACCTGGCTGGACTAGAGAAAGGGAGAGACTGGACTGCTGGGAACCAAAACAACATAACACATCACACATGCTCAGTATCATCTCTACACCAGGTCCAGAGCTTAACACAACCATTCTCTATTTTCCAGAGAGTAACACATACAGTAGATATGGCCCAAGGCTTCTACAAGTTACTGTGTTATCGTGTGATGATTTTGATACGCTTTTTTATATTTCATGTACTGTAGGACTGTTCACTCAGGTTTCTGCCTCTTTTGTATAGTTTCTCTGTTTCCAGACCGATCGAGTGTTTGTTCAAAGTTTTCCCCTCCCTCCGGACCTCTGCCTCTCCCTTCTTTGTACCCCTCCGTTCCGCTCCTCTCTTCCGGCCATTCATCCCCCCATCCCTACCAGCCTCAGATCTCCTTACACTCTCCAGTCTTTCATGTGGGGGGATGGTGGTGAGCCCACCCTCAGCACGCGCACACACACACACACACACACACACACACACACACACACACACACACACACACACACACACACACACACACACACAGCCCATAAAGCTATGGCATGACTTGCTGAGCCTGGAGGAGTGGCTGGATGAAAGTCGGTTTCTCTCATGCAATTTTGTGAGTGAGAAACAATGTTAGACACCCACACATGCAGAGCGGTACTGAATGTGTTGAGCTGTTTCCACTGAATCAGAACATACTCTGTTCACTGTGTTTACTACAATTGGCATGAAGACAAAAAATGGACATTGTTTGTGGTTCATTCCCATTTGTTTCTGTAAGGAGACTGATTTGGTTGAGGTTCTACAAGGGAGAGGAGAAACCTTTTTTACATGGATCATTCTAGACGAATGGAACACATGGATGCTTTTGTATTTCAATGCTGAATGAAGTGTGAAAAATCCCAATCACTTCACACACAAATACTGAGAAGGGATTGTGGATTTATTCTGGCTGCCTTTGATGTAGAAAGGCTTACAAAATGGGCCACACTTTGTGTCAGCAGGGCTTTACGAAGCTAAGCAGACTCTCATAGTGTGCTAAGGTTTCTCTCTTCATCTTTCCCTCTTTCTCTTTCTCAGGGTCAACCCCCCTCCCCAATAACACATAACACAACAAACAATTCACAAATTGCGATTGTCATTATGTGATAACTGACCAAGTATATTATGGGAAGGGGACCCTAACCCTAACCCTAACCTGTTGAATCCTCTCCACTACCCAATATGGAGATATTTGTCTGGTCTACTACCTCGTAGTCACATTCAGCAGAGCACCTCAGAGCTGGTGTGAAGACCCAACAGAGATAGTGGGTTCAATTTGTTGAAACAATAACAGTCCCTGGATGTGGAGAGTGTTTCTCCATGTGTAGCAGAGTGACGGTAGAGTCAAAGGTCAGGCCCAGGGCAGGGAGATAGATGGGAAGTGTGCGGGGAACTCTGTCCACACAACAGATAAAAGACCTCAGAAGCCACACATCTTTACAGGAAACATTATCTAGGTCTGAGGAAGGGAAAACAGGGTGGGGGAGGAGGAAGAAAAAACCCCAAAACAAACAGAATCACACAAAGATCTTCCTCTGTATAAGATTAAAGCGGACTTCCTGTCCTATCTACCCCCTGCGCTCGCTTCCCATGTCCTTGTGACATCACACCAGAGCAGAGAATCCTGTCTGGGATGGGATTGGACGAGAGTTATATTTAGATTTCTGAGGTCGCATGACGCCTCAAGTAAACCAGTAGAACCCCTCTGATCTGCCTCTCGCCAGTTTGATGAACAGTCATGTGATTATAACAAACAGGGTATGGCAAACACACAGTAAGTATAAAATCCAGAGTGCAGACTGCTGTTGTGAACGCCACAAAACTCTACACAATGGTTCCTCTATATAGCTCTACTAACAGCTGCACAGCTGTGTTTGAGAAGAAAACCTATTTATACTCACTGTCTTTATTTTAATTTCCCTGTTTCGCTTCCCGTCGTCTCAAATGGTTACCTTTGGCACATTTTCTTTCCCTCACTGCTCACTGGTCTAGACAGATACGTTCTCTTCAGAGCACCTCTATACATAATGGTCATCCAGTATCCACTCTTGCATCTAGAACCATGTGGAAATCCTCTTCTCCCTCTGTTTCATTGATTGTGGTTTACTGTGTGTCTATCTGTGTGAAAGGCTACCCTTTGAGCTTCGAAAAACCCCATTTATCTAGAAACCTCTTCAATCTCAGAAGTTGACTTTCAGTTTATCATTCCTTCACACATCCTCCTCTCACAGTTCAGTAACCTCTGACCCTCATCTCTCTCTCTCTCTCTCTCTCTCTCTCTCTCTCTCTCTCTCTCTTTCTCTTTCTCTCTCCAGACTCCTACTCTGCAGCGGGCAGTGAAGGCAGCATCTCCACCTCTGTGGCCTCCCTGCCCCCCCAGGCCTCGGGCAGCTCTGCCCCCAGCTCCCCAGGCTCACGCCGCTCCGTCAGCACTCTGAAGAAGTGGCTGACCAACCCTGTCCGCAAGCTCAGCGCCGGCGCCACCGCCAGCACCAAGGGGGAGCGGCAGGTCCGCAAGCTGGAGGGCAAGCCGCCTCCCTTGCCCCCTCGTAGCCACAGCCACGACCTGAGCAGCCCCCTGGGACCAGACGAGCCCCTCACCATCCTCCCGGTCACTCACAAACACCTGGTGAGCACTGACCACTGGCTGATCAAGGTCAGGGTGGACCTAATGGTTTATCTTGGTTTACCTAGGTTTAGCTATGATCTAAAGGTCTATCTTTATCTTGAAGTCAAATATCTTCACATGGAGAGAGTATTTCATCTGCCTACGAGACTGATCACTGTACACATGGGGCTAAGGAAGAGTCTCTCTAACTATACTGGATAAGAAAGCCCTTTTCAGATTGACAGGTTTAAAATGGAACACCTTCACCTCATTAGGTTCATAAGTAAGCTCATTAGGTGTGTGTATATTTCCCACACCATCTTCACCACAAGGTACTGTATGTGTATGAACAGGTTCAGGAGTAAATAGACAAATTACTGTTGTGGGAGATCTGTCAAATGGACAAATGGAGGTAGTGTAAATATATCTTTCCAGTGTAAATATCAACTGATGCCAACTTCATCACCACAGTCTGTTGAGAGTTGCCGACTTATGAATATAAAAACGCCACATTGTTGATGGATGGTAGACATAGTGTTATCAAAGGTGACATTGCTAATTATATACAACAACAACAACAACAACAACAACATTGTTATGTCCTGATGTGTTGTGCTATATTATTGTGTTGCAGGAGTGGAGGGATGGTCTGGCCAGTCCTGAGGACCTCTCCCCAGGGACTCTGCAGTCTCCCAGCTACCTGTCAGACTCACTACATGGCTGCACCCTGGCACACACAAAAGTGAGTCCACACACGCACACGCACACGCACACGCACACGCACACGCACACGCACACACACACACACACACACACACACACACACACACACACACACACACACACACACACACACTTCTTATCAACAGGATGAGAGTACTCAATATATTGTAATAAACTGATGAAGGAATCAATTGCTAATCCATTCAGGCTATTGGCTGATACTGAGTCTGACTGTGTGTAGTAAAGATTTTTCTCTGAGGAGATCGGCTGGGAACAGCAGCCTTAGTTTCCATAGTCCCTGAGCCAGACCTGGATAACTGCTGCTGAACGTGGCTGATCAAACACAGCACACACAGTCCCCTTTATAGACACACACACACACACACACACACACACACACACACACACACACACACACACACACACACACACACACACACACACACACACACACACACACACACACAGGGATCTAGATGAACACAGGGCCCCTCTCTCAGCTAATCAAGGAGGAGTGAATCCAGAGGGGAGGGTTTGACAGGGACCATATGATGGATGATTCACATTCAACATACAACAAAAGGAAAGATAAAAAGGAAATGGCACAGTGGCAAATGTATTGGAAGATGACTCCTCTTCTGAGAAATGACAAAGTCCACAATGAGCATGCTCTTTAATTTAGTCATAACACATTTCAAATGACTTTTGAATGATAATGGAAGATAGGATGGATGGCATTTGTAATGAAAGCTGAGTTCTAAAGAGGGTTGGAGATAAAGAAGTA
Source organism: Argentina silus (assembly GCF_951799395.1). NCBI lineage: Eukaryota > Metazoa > Chordata > Actinopteri > Argentiniformes > Argentinidae > Argentina > Argentina silus. Next base: position 3,000,357 of record NC_139662.1, read on the forward strand.
TGTCCTGAAAATAAGGACAGAAGGAAACAGGTAATGAAGGAGCTGATCAAGACAATAAAGCTACAATATGAGTGGGAACAGCTGGGGGGTTCGTAGTGGAAGTAAATGTAACACAATACAAATGAAAGCAATGTAAACAGGTAGAAACGGTAGGGAAGGGAGGGAGATATGGTAATAGTGAGACCCTCCCTGACATTCAGTCAGTCATTCCAGTCTTGCAGTCAGTGAGTCCTCTGGCTCTAGTTGTGGTGAAGAACACAGAGACCTAATGTCTGTGATGGCAGAATCACACAGGGGAGACAGGGGAGAGGAAGGGATGAGGTCAGTGCTTCAGTCTTTTTACTGCCAGGGACTTGGTGGAGCGAGAGAAGGAAAGAGAGAGAGAGAGAAATATGGAGACAGAGAGAGAAAGAGAGTTGGGAGAGAGTCAGAGAGAAAGGGAGATATGGGAGACAGAGAGAGAGGGGGGGAGGTAGAGAGAGGGGGGAGAGAGACAGAGAGAGAGAGTGAGAAAGAGAGAGAGAGAGATTATGTTATGTAGGTCAGTCATCTAGGGGTCATGGTTTTTGTCATACTGCTCTCTTACCCCCCTCAAGAGATGGAATAGTCCACTAGTCTCTGATACACATTCTTTATTCCCTAGTATTTCTCAATATACTAGTCCTGTCAACTGATCTGGCATGCATAGAGAAGCATTTTGATTCAATTTTGATTGATCAAGTGATTGATCAAGTTGTATTGTTTATTATTCAATGGGAAGTTCTTGGAATGATATGTAAGGACTCAAACAATTTAGTGCTACCAGAAAAAAAAAACGAAAGCTGCAGCTACTGTAGCTATATTTATCCAATGGGTTTTCCTTTCTTTCTTCCTTCAGGAGAAAACGTTTGTAAAGCGCTTTGGAAGATTTACTGTTTCTGCTTCGAGCAGGATAGAAAAAAACTGATTTAGGGTCGAGGAACAGAGTTGTTATCGCCACCTCAGCCCCTCCCTCCATCACCCGACTAAGCATAATTTTACTGCAGGAACAACAACAACCGTCTCAGCGTTTATTAAAACTCTTGCAGATTTCACTTTGGCTGCTGGATCGAAAAACAAAACAAGCAAATAAGGGAGTAAAAAGGGGGGGTAAAAGAGCGATCTTTCCTGTGGGCTTTTCCAGAGCACATCTGGAAATGATCAGGACAGGCAGCCAGGGAGACCTGTCAGCCAGGCTGGAGCAGAGTGCTCCTAACAGGGTCAAAGAAAACAGGGCATCTAAGGCCCACATGAAGCACGCACGCACGCACGCACGCACGCACGCACGCACGCACGCACGCACGCACGCACGCACACCATACACAACACAAACTCCACTGTGTACTCACTCTACTGCTTCGAACAGACAGATTACATTGACAGTGAGAAAACATAATTGATCGAAAAGAAGAGGAACGGGTTGAACAAGGCCAGAGGACAGGGGGAGGTGAACTAAAGGGAGTGCAGTGTAGTCCATCAGGCTGGTTGGCAGGCAGAGGAGTCAGAGGGATTAGGCCTGCTGTGTTTGACTAGGTGTGTGTCTGTGGGTCTAAGGTGGAGAGGATGTGCTTGACTGAGACACTGAAGCATGGAGGTGAGGACAAACTGAGGGCTGGTACTGTAGGTTTCCTTAGGTTTACTCAGTCAAGGCAGAATGGAAACTGATCACCCTCAACAAGAGATTTCCAGAGAAGAGAGACAGATACAGAGTGATAGTGAGCTGACTCATTGTTGACCATGAAGGGGAATGTTTGTTTTGTCATGGTTTAAAGTAGGTTGAACAAACATATATTCTATGCCGTTATTGTGTGCTGAGCAGAAGAGTGCGGCCTTTGAATGAGAGGTGTCACAGGCTTTTCTTCAAGTGATGTTCACACAAGCTTCGCTCGTTGTAGACAATGCTTCAGTGTTTCTCTCAAAGGTCCCCGGGAAGTTCCAGGAAAGTATAAAAATACAATCTCGCACACCAATCTTGCAAATCAATTCTATCGATTTGATCGTTGTAACATGCTGTATGCTTACTACCGTATATGTCTGTGTCTGACTACACACAAATGGGATGAATTTAATGAGGCTTGAGTAATATTGGACTCCAAACTACAATCATGTCAGCCCATAATGACGCATTGCTGCCTATATGCACACCACAATGGTAAGCAAGACAGCAAAGTCATGTTGTGCTCATTGGTGCCAGATCAAACATCCACTGTTTCAGTGCGTTTTGTTCCTGGTCTCTATTTTGTAGACTCTGCAGCTCTCTCTGCCTCTCCCTCCCTCCCTCCCTCCACCCTTTCTCTTTCCCCATCTCTCTGTTTAATGTTGGCACCAGCACCCCACACCATTATTGGTGACAATCAGATCCTTTTATCATTCTGTCACTGTCCCTAGTGTCTGGCTGCTCTTCCTCGTCACCTAGGCAACCTGCATCATTATCATCTCTCTCTCTCTCTCTCCCCCCCCCCCCCCCCCCCCCTCTCTCTCTCTCTGGCTATATCAAAAACCAGACTTCATATCATAACCTATTTCCCTGTCCCCTCTGTTTCACCAGGATACTCAATCCACCAATGTCTTGCTGGATGAAAACAGCTCAGTCTTGATGGATGACACCTCCAGCCAATCATCAGCCGCAGCTGACACTGAGGAGGAAAGGAGGAGTGCCTTAGAGAATAGCATGTATGTGTTTCACCGATTGTTCACCGCCTTTTCCCCCCTTCGTTCAAACACTGATCCAAAGTTGTATCTTCATGGTACAGTATAACCATAAACATCAACACACTCTTCCGGTTCTCACATACAATTAATGTCACTGTTCTATTACACTAATCTATAACAAACAACAAGACTGTAACAACAGCCTGTCAGACTGAATATTGGTGAGAGAACTGCTGGATTTAAAGGGGGTTGGAAATGTGTTTATTGACATGTCTAGGTTACACACTTATCCACTCTCTAACTTTTCTGTGTGCAGATATGTACTGAATGAGCTGATCGAGACAGAGAAGCTGTATGTGACAGACCTGGGTTTAATAGTGGAGGTAAGGTTTAACACCATATCATGTGAAAGTTCACATAAACACAGGCAGAATAACTCAACCGACCCACTCATTCTGTTACTGGCGCTTCAAATCCATATCATCACAGTACCTCAGAGTTTCAGCTTATGATCTTGCTCCAAAAACAGCTATTTCAGAGGATTTTTTATCAATATTAGTTTGAACAGCCTCATATTACAGTACTATTAATCTCAGAGAGGTTGAAATGTGTGAAGATATTTTTGTCTGAGGACAAAAAGTATTTTAGCTCTCTTAATTTTTTTTAACCCAGTGTTGTTGCAACTATATTATCCTGAAATGGCTACAGTTTTATGTTATTCCACGGTACATATATTCTCTAGATAAAGAATGTACAGTATGTCTGAAGTAGGCTCTGTCTCTCCATTCCAGGGCTACATGGGCTCTATGAACACCAAGGGAGTACCAGAGGACATGAAGGGAAAAGACAAGATAGTGTTTGGGAACATTCACCAAATCTTTGACTGGCATAAAGAGTGAGTGGTGAAGGTTAGATTCCCAGTGCATTGGCAGTACAGTGTGTTTGCATCTGGAGAGCCCTCACTTTCCTGTTACCCGTTTCTCTCTCTTTTTCTGTAGCTACTTCCTGGGTGAGCTGGAGAAGTGTGTAGAGGAACCTGAGAGACTGGCCCAGCTCTTCATCAAGCATGTGAGTCTGACCGTCGACTGGCACACACACACGCGCACACACACACACACACACACACACACACACACACACACACACACACGCACGCACGCACGCACGCACACAAGCATATACACAAGCATACACACAAGCATACACACAAGCATACACACAAGCATACACACAGACCCACACACGCACGCACACAAGCATACACACAAGCACGCACACAAGCATACACACAAGCATACACACAGACACACACACGCACGCACACAAGCATACACACAAGCATACACACTACATCCTGGTCCTGTTAGGGCGAGAGAGTAAACAGAGCTAAGGAAACGCATGAAGCGCTCCTGTTTATCCTCCATGTTGCCCCTCTCTATTTCTGCCAGGCCAGGCCAGTGCCACAGCAGTGTGTTTCCCCCTCCACTTCCCTGTTATTGATACGTCTCAGACCCCGGCTGTTTTTTCACAGCCACTCAGACTGTCCAACCTCCAGACAGGATTGGACCGGTCAGGAAGCGCCGGGGAAAAACAGCCAGAAAAGACCACATGAATAAGACGTGGAATAATAAACACTTGGCTTGCTTTGATATGGATGCTATTTTCCAACCCAAAGGCAGCCCTATTTATTACTGAATCTTGTCTGGAATGGAGCAAAACCAGCAGGAGAAGAAAGATACGGTATACTATAGGGTATTATTGTTCTTAGAATAGAATACAACTGAATGAACATGCGGTCACAGGGCATATTTGATGGCACATATAATTCTATTTATGTTAATTGTTAAGTGATGGCACATGCAAAGCAGAAATGTTAATCTGAACCAAGTATAGTTGTTTCTGGGCTGAAATTGATTCGTTTTAATTTCTCTTTTCCCCTATCTGCCCCCCTAAACAATTCAATAAGACTCTGCCCTATGGGTAATTAACTTAAAAAGACTGTGGGGAAATAAAGCAGCCCGTAACTAAATCTAAGCATGGTGTCAAACTGTGAAAACAAGCAGACTGGGAACATGAGCCGTAATGAAAAGCTGAGGAGGACTGGGAGAGGCGATGCAGAGCCCAGTCACGTAAACACACACATACACACACACACACACACACACACACACACACACACACACACACACACACACACACACACACACACACACACACACACACGCACACACACACACACACATACCACTGATCGCTCTCTCTGGCAATACAACCATGCCTCCTTGCCCTCCAAACACAGTACAGTACACATCCTCTGCAGTGGTACATTATGATGATACAGCCCCCCGGCCCCCCACCGCAAGCCTGGTCAGTTGGTGGAGCTGTCTCTAGGCTACAGCTATGGATCAGTTGCTAGGTAGAGGCAGCCTGCTCTTAAAGGCTCTGGTTACATTGAGGATAGTGTAGGGTAAATTATACATAACCTACTGTTCATTCACACGTAACTCCATTACCGCTCCCAGGTCTGCCGCAGCTGCATTCGGCTGCCAATTAGTCACATTAGACTGGCCCTTGCCTCGTCAGAGAGAGACAGTCAGCTTCAAAGCCCTCGCTTAGAGACAAATAATTGTTTCTCTGTTCTTTTCCTCTTTAACAGCAAGCAGAATAACGTCATTCATTTATGTTCGTTCTTTAACGAGAGATATTTATTTTGTGCTAAAAAGGATGCATTTTCTCTGAATTCTCTGCAGGTCTCAGAAAGAAAACATTCTCTCACTTGTTTTTATTTTGAATGTAAAGTCATGCTGTCTGTGTGTTTGGGTTTGTATTACAGGAGAGGCGTCTCCACATGTACGTTGTGTACTGTCAGAACAAGCCAAAGTCGGAGCATATCGTTTCTGACTACATCGAGACCTATTTTGAGGTGAGTTTCTCTCAACAAAATATACAGCATATCCACCACTGCAGAATGACCAGAAAGCGCTACATAAGCCATGTGTCTGAGGTTGGTCTTTCATCTTGTCATTTAAATTTCACTTTATCATTATCATAACTCACAAAATGTGTCTAATCTCTGTAAAGTTAGCCATGTTGGTTAGACGAATATATTTCATCATGTTTATGTGTGGTTGTGAGAATGTAATGTTATGTGATGTTGATGGGTGATTGAGGGAATGTGTGTGTGTCTCTCCTTTCAGGAACTGAAGCAGCAGCTGGGCCACAGGCTGCAGCTCAATGACCTGCTCATCAAACCTGTCCAGAGGATCATGAAGTACCAGCTGCTGCTCAAGGTGAGACACAGGGCTTCGTCCGTCACCCCACACACACACACACACACACACACACACACACACACACACACACACACACACACACACACACACACACACACACACACACACACACACACACACACACACACACACACACACACACACACACACACACACACACACACACACACACACACACACACACACACACACACACACACACACACACACACACCTGCACTCCATGCCTGCTGAGCAGCCGTCTGACACACTGCAGGGTCAGCCACGGGGCTGTAAACACACAGACACTAACATCATTGCTGGCCCGCAAGTAGATGCACTGACTGAGAGAAAAAGCAGGAGGGTAGCACATGAAAAGCAGCATTGATCAAACCTGCAGTCTGAGCATCTAATTCAATAAAAATATAAAATTCAATGTGAAAATAAATATAAAAGATGAGTAGGTCTTTGAACATAGTCATAAAATCCTGCTACTTGTGCCAACCTTTACCCAGTGCACCTCCGGCATTCAATTTGAGCTGGAACTTCAAGAACCCTAGTAAACAATCCTCCAGATGTCCTCACCTTACACAGTACACTAGTAATCCTGGAATGCTCTGAGAAAGCCTGCTGTGTTTATTTGTGCAGGACTTCCTGAAGTATTACACAAAAGCTGGGATGGACACAGAAGAGCTGGAGGTGGGTGCTCTGATGCAGCACATGCTGTTTTTGCTACACTGTCTCTCTAAGAATAGGTGAAACACAGCGTGTTTGAGGATGTATGCTGCCTATGTGTTCTTTTGCTCTTAGGTTAATCATGTAAGGGTTCTCTCTAGTCAAACAATTTAGAATATTTGTGATTTAGTGACACAGTCTCTATCTCTCTTTCTCTCTCTATCCCTTTCATAGAAAGCGGTAGAGGTGATGTGCTTTGTGCCTAAACGCTGCAATGACATGATGAACGTGGGGAGGCTGCAGGGCTTTGACGTAAGGCTTTAAAAACACTACACACAGTTCTCATACTAACCATGTAGCTAAGCCATAAAGCCCTAACCTGTGTTCAACCTGTGCTTGCCTCCCCCAGGGGAAGATCACAGCCCAGGGCAAGCTTCTCCAACAGGACACCTTCACAGTCACTGAGCAGGACAGCAGCTTCCTGTCCCGTGCCAAGGAGAGGGGGGTCTTCCTGTTTGAGCAGCTGGTCATCTTCAGCGAGCCAATCGACAGGAAGAAAGGCTTCTCGCTCCCGGGGTACATCTTCAAGAACAGCATCAAGGTTCGTCTCCTCTCAGACCCATTCAGATTATATTCAATACAGACACACAGTATGCACTGCTAAACAATTCCATTTAAATAGCTTCTCCCAGGTGCTAAATTGCATAACAGATGTAAACAACAGCAATGCTAGCCCCAAATCTAACATACACAAGTTAGGTAAGCAGTCCCAGAGACTGCATGTGTTGGGGAGGTGATTAACGACCAGGCCACGCTGCAGGGTGTTGTCCTACCCCAACAGATGATAGTCAGATGTGATTTGTTCCAGGTGAGCTGTCTAGGGGTGGAGCCCTGTGTGGAGGGGGAGGCGAGCCGATTTGTGTTGACGTCGCGCGGGGCCGACGGGAGCGTGGTGCGCTTCGTGCTGCAGGCTGCCTCCCCTGAGGTCTGCAGGGCCTGGGTCAATGACGTGGGCCAGATCCTCGAGACCCAGCGCAACTTCCTCAATGGTAGGACTAGAAAACACCGTTACCCAACATTACCTTTACTCACACATCTGATCTGGACTTTCATTCTTTGACCTCTGACTCCGTTGCCACCCATGCAATGTGGGCAGATGTATTGTAATACATTAATAGATGCACTGCACTGAAACATGTTTACAATAAAATCACTGATAGTTTTATTGTTACTTTATAACAAACATGTGCAATGACCAGATAATCTGGTCTGAATCCAGAGGTCTGAATCCTCTTTCTGTTGTTGTGTTGCCATTCAGCCCTGCAGTCTCCCATCGAATACCAACGGCGGGAGAGTAAGTCCAACAGCCTGGGCCGCAGCATGAGAGCCTCCCTGTCTGCTGCCACCGCCCTGCGGCCCCACTCCTCCGCCTCCATCGACCGGCATCGTCTGCCCTGCCTGCGCTCCTACAACACCTCCCTCCCCACCCTCTTCCTGCCCAGCCAGGGCCAGGGTCAGGGCCAGGGCCCTGCCGAGAAACACACACCGCGGGAGGTAAGGTACCACAGCCCCACACAAAGACCTGCAGCCGCCAGGGGCCAAACACAGCACCAGTGTTTGACCACAAAAGAGCAGCATGCTGTCTGCCTGACTGGCCCGCTCAGCAGGCTGGACTGGAATGGGCTTCAGCCGAGCCTGACTGTCGGTAGTGTACACAGCCACAAATAGGATCAACTGGCATGTCTGGATCAAGAATCCCTCCGGAAATGACCGTGATTGATATCAAGAGTCTTAATCTGAAATAATTCAATGAGAAACTCAGTAAATTACATGCCAATATGCCTGTGGTATGCTGTCAAAATACAACTTGCCATGTGCAATCTCTATTGTCTTGTGTGTTTGCAGTCTACACTGGTCCAACACTGCCCAGCGGAGGTCAACTCTCAACTAACTGTCTCACCTTCACACGTTCAACTGGCCTTCACCGACCAGTCAGGCCTGCTTCAGGCACCCCTGCACTGCCAAGCTGTATCTAATGGGCTGTATGCCCCTGCTACGCAGAGCACACAGGTACACACACACACACACACACACACACACACACACACACACACACACACACACACACACACACACACACACACAGACACAGACACACACACACACACACACACACACACACACACACACACACACACACACACACACACACACACACACTACTATTCTATTTGTTCTAAGTTTAACTTATGGTCATGATGGATCACCGACATAAAAACAAGCCAGAAGAAAGTAACCATTGGAAGGAAATAATGGGCCGTTGTAGGCAGTATAATGATAATTCTAATGTGCTCATTAATGTTAATTTAAAAAGATGAAAGGCTTTAGTAAATGGCAAGCATTTGTTCAGACATGTAAAGAGGGGAAATGTGTTGATTCAAAAGAAGAGGTATTCCTCCCCCTGTTGGACAAAAATGGAACCTAGACAGAAGGAAACATTTCTAAGAATAAGGGAATGCTACATATGGCGGAGGAAGTCTGTACAAAACACAAGATAACAGCGAAATAGTGATTTGAAATACAAAATCTGATTTAAATGTACATGTTTATGGTGTGTACAACAATTGTTCAACTTGCGCACAGCTCACATGTATCCTTATCCTTCCAGCGTTCCACATAGCTTTCACCAGCAGGCCTGGCGACACTGAGGCTACACTGTTATTGAGCTCCTGACAAACATGAAGTACATCTCCCTCTGTCATCACTGTGCACTTTTTCTAAGTGGTGCTAACTGACTTGTTGGTCTAACCGTATTTACCCAGGCTGGAGGGGCTTGGTACATAACAAACAGGAAGGAGACTGATCCAGAGAAGGAAGTCAGAGATGCCTATCAAAGGCCTAATTGTTCTCTCTCATGGTGGAGTGGAGTGAATGGTGGAATCTATCTTCACATTTTTGTGACTGATTTTGTCAACAGAATGATAGAGTTAATTGACAAACCATGTTGAACGTTTCCTAAACTTTGGCCAGAGTCTTCTTTTCCTGACTAAATCAAGTTATTCACATCACAGTGAAAATAGTGAGGCATTTGTCTCTCTTGGAAAAAAACACAGTTTATTTGTAAATTCTAGTACCATAACATTTCATACTGCACCCTATGGTGTTTATAATACATTATATTAGACTAGAATATCTAAAGGAAAAGCTGCAAACTCAAGTTTGTGGTGACCTGGCCCAGCAAGACAGTGTAAATTGTTATAGTGCTTAATTGGGAGAACCTTCAGTAGTGTGTTTTTTAGCTGTGTTTGTGATTGTATTCCCTTCCCTGTCCCCCCAGCAGAGAGCAGGAGAGGCCTGCCGCCGGGGGCTGCCCGCTGAACCTGGAACCCATGCCCCTGTGTCTGCCTCTGGTTCATTGGCTGGCCGTCGCCCCAGCATCCTGACCCAGCTGGCTGAGGATGACCTATGAACTCTGGGCCTCTGTCCGGGGCCAGGAGCCCATAGGCCAGAGCCACTACATAGAGAAGAAAAGCAGGAGGATCTCGTCTAATGTTTGTTGTTGATGTTGTCATCATCCTCTGCTTTTTCAGACTGTTACCTTTTCACTAATGTTCTCATTAGAACGAACCAGGATCATCATGGAATATATGAACAATGAATGGGCTGCAATTATAAAGCATCTTAAGACAGATTTTTAGAGCGCGTTTCAGTTGTGAGGTAACTATCCTCCACCATGAACTGTGTGACGTAGCACCAAGCTGGATGGTGCAATGATATAAGTGCCAGAGCACTCACTGGACATGAGTTAACTTTTTTCATTTTTGAGAATTTCTATATCTATTCTAATGTCTTTCGAAGGGCAAGGGGATTTGTTCAAAGGAGAAAAAGTCCATTCCTGAACGGGGAGGTCACTGGAGTTGTCTGTACGAATGTGTGTGTGTGTGTGTGTGTGTGCGCGTGTGTGTGTACATGTTCAATTGTGTTTGTCAGTTGTTTGTGAGAGTGAGCACAGGAGAGGTGGCTGCTCTTCTTGTAAACATGCTGATCATTTTCCTTAAAAATGCATTCTGCCCTGAGGAGACCTGTGGATCAGAGTGCGTTCATCTTTTTCAGCTCTCTGAAACTGCTGGATTCTGATGCCCCTTTGTAAAGATAAACACATTTGTTTTCAAAAATATATGAAATAACAACTCTGAGTTGTCCTCATAGGCCAGTAGTGAAAGCTTCTCTGGTTCTCCATTCTCCACTTCAGTACCGCAGCACAGGCTAACAGTTAGCAGCGCCCTCTCCAAGACAGGATTCCAACAGCACTTAAGATTCCAACGGCACTTGGCATTTAATTTATGTTGAAATAAATTCCAAGATCTCCTCAGAGATAGTGGAGAAAGTGAAGAACATGGAGAAGCTGGAGAACTGGAGAAACTGAAGAATGGAGAACGGGAGAAGCTTTCACTACTGGTCTATTAGGACAAATTAGGGTAAGATATTTCACCTAAACATGAAAGTAGGCTGAACCATCACTTTAACATTTAATTTCTCAACAAACCGGGGAGGTAGGAGGGGGGAGACAACAAATACATTTGATCTGTATATATGTACAAGATCAGATTCATCTGAATTCCCATGACATAGAACATACATTTCTGGCTCTTGCCGAGGTGTTTCAAAAGGACAAGAACTCTCCCATGCTCTCTGATTCTGTTTGACTGAAGGAGGCTCTTGTTTGATCTGAACAAAAAAGGGGTGAGGAAGCCCCCTAGAGGCCCTCTGCAGGTATGACGTCACTCCAGGCTCCTGGTGGAGGTGGAGACACAAGGAAGTGGCCATGCCAGAGGGACTGCCCTATCAGTCTGACAGGCAGGAACCCCATGCCCTCATGGGGACGGAGACAGACTTAGCCAAAAATATGGTTGTGGTTTGACAAAGTTGGTCCTCTAAGAGACATAATGTTTTTTTTAGTTTCTTATGTGATTAAATCTGTCAATGAAGTCCAATATTATCACAGCCCTATGATGTATTCAATAATCTCTGTTGGTTTTCGCTACACCACACACTGTATTGTCGGCCTTACATCTCTGGTTGATGAAAAACAAATATGAGACAGTGTATAATTGGGTTGTAGTATAATTTGGTAGACGATTATTTCTCATTTGAAGCATTAAAGTCATACTGTATCTGTATGCTCTATCCACAGAGACTTGTGCCAAAAAGCAGGGGCTTGTGAGTTTGACTCAACTTCGGATCATATTGCCAATCTATCTTTAAATCTTATAAACCCTTATAAAAGATTTGTTAAATTTACAAAGCTGTGTTTATGATACATCTAATCCTGAAATCAGTATGGTTTTTCTATATTTTTATGCCAGAATGTTTCATCTTATGAATCAAATCTGAACATTGGTATATTGACAATACACTGAAAGAGTACTTCAACAATGTATTATCTTCTGGTCTATGCATTAAAAGTAAGCGAAATTTGAAAAGAGAGGAGATGAGACCAGCGTGGTGTCAACTATAATATCATTTCAGCTTTAGGTTAATTACTTTCTATAGCCAGTAGAGGTCAGTATGAGGCTTTCACATCTGAAGTTAAATAACAGACTGAAGTTAAATAACACAGCTGCACCAAAGATCCATAGGCTTCAATGCTTTGCTGGCAAAATCTGCTTAAAAATGTAAGCCCCTAATAAACCTACATTACAACGAAGTAAAACTTTGCTTATGTTATGGAGCATGAGTCCACAAAGAATCTCCCAGTGCTCATGGACTGCTGTATTTTAATGGAATTATTGATCTGGCATTGTTGCATGTTACATAAAGGAATACCACTACAAAAGTGATCAGAAAACCAAGAGAAATCAGAGGACAGGAAAAAGGGTTCTTATGATGCCATGTCTGACTGAGTAGAATCTGTTGTATCATATCAAATAAAAAGTGTCTTTTTTGAAGTGTCATTTTTTGTATGATTTATGTACTTAATACTTTATAATATATATACATATATTTAGATTATTTGAATGGATAGGCCTACTGTATTAGCAACATCTTAGATATAATAAAAAATACAAATCAGCTAGAAATTCTCATTTTAAAGCTTAATACAGATATCGAAAAATGTACTAAGTATCTACATTAACATTACAAATGAACAATTACAAAACGGTGTCACTATGAGAATGATCCTAATTTTTTCCCTGCAATCAATCTAGAATAATACAAATAATCCCTTATTATAAATCAAGCCTACATGAAAACATATAACCCTGCTCATACAGAAATAGCGAGGCATTTCACAAGCTTCAATGAGATTAAATTTGACTGCAGTCCCCCTAAAATAAAGTTCAAACAACCTTGAAGACAAAGAGGAGAAACCCCTGGATCATTGGACATCTGGTTAGTTTGCCTCAGAATAAAGCCCCATTCTGGGCAGTAAAGTAGGGCTGATCGTAACACGGCTGTGATATATGGAGGCTGGGGGAGGGGGGGGGGGGGCAAGGGTATTAACTTTCACAAGGGTGCAAAATCAAAGGGAGTTCCTGTCACCACCAAGGGGGTCTTAGCAACAGGGGTCCCATTCACAGGGAATTCCTGTCCAGTGCCTTCCATTGCATCTGTTGACTCAATCTTCTCCATTGAGAGAAAGAAAACACTCATTAAAGCCACATGACTGTGAACTTGATTGCAGAAGGCAAGACAACTGCCCCCCATCAATGGGCTCTGTATTAACTTTGAGGTGTAAAAATCTTTGAACATCCCTTCATCTCTCGTCCATTTGAAGAGTTTCTTCCTTCACACCGACGACATAATGACCACCATTTGTATTCTGAATACAATCAAATGATAATTTAAATTAAATGTTAGATGTTTGGTTGACAAGAATGCCATTCATCGAAATTCACACATTACTTGAATTAGGATTGTACGTTTGTAAAGCATTTGAATTTCACACAATCGTATTGACAAGATATAATAAAATAACACATTTAGCAGAGAATGTGGATTTGTTTCAGCAAGGATTAATGTTTATTCAAATGTACATGCTGTCTTAACTAATAAAGTTGTGCATGGAATATGTACATTATTTACAAGGGGCTTACAAACACAGGCTCCCATCCACAATTATGGCAATTCACAAAATGATTAAATATCAATATTCAATTGCAATAAACAGATGGATTTAAACGATGGGTTGAAAAGGGCTCACATTTTTACGTAACACTGATCTCATTCTCAACTGGCAGATGACTTTTGACATTCTTGACAAGAAATCAACTTCAATAATAACCACGGCATTAAATACATTTTTGTTTATTTGACTGAAAAAAATTATAGTTTATAGTTAATTATCTTATATCTTAATTATCTTATAGTAGCATACCACTGTGGCGTGATCTACAAATATCCAATGTATCTTCTCTTTCACAAAATGCTTTCTGAATTCCAGATTCTAGAGGGTTAAATATGCGGAGTGAATACATTGCATGGAATGTTTTTATATCCTATGTGTATTTGGTATGCATGTTACTTACATTGTTGAAATATTTACATTCAAAATGATTTAAATAAAATTAAGGCCTTGGACTTCTATAGCTGTTGTGGGTCAAGAATGTTTTTTTCCATACGGAGGACAGAATAGTGTCTATGAGACAGATGTGTCTGTGCACCTAGAGATGCCATCACAATGAATGCACTGAAACCATACTTCTCAACATTGAAAAGGGGTTCAATTCTTCATACGGGTAACAAGATGTAATTGTGTAGCAGAGGTCGGGTGCTAAGTATGGCTTCGCCTACAGTCAGTAGCTAGGATGCCTGCTTACCCCCTTGCAGGTCAACGGCAGTTAGTTGCAGTCACACACTCTGCTCATTGCTGTCCATCAGCTCTAGTCTGATACTACTACTCTCTCTTGATGTTGGTGAGCAGAGGGTCTGTGGGACCGTGCTGTGTGGGCTGGCCAGCCCTGCTCTTTCTGCTCTGGTGGGTCTTGACGTGTTTGGAGAGGTGGTCACTCCTCATGAACCTCTTGCCGCACTGCTGGCAGCCGAAGCGCTTCTCACCGGTGTGTGTGCGCAGATGGCGCTGCAGCTCGTCTGAGCGTGTGAAGCTCTTGCCACAGAAGAGCCAGTTGCAGATGAAGGGCCTTTCCCCGGCATGCCAGCGCAGGTGGGCCTTCAGGTGGGACGTCTTCTTGTACACCTTGCCACACTCAGGAATGTGACAGATGTGCAGTCTCTTCTTGCCGAACTCCAGCCCGCCGCCGTTGGCCTGGCAGTTGGGGCACTTGCAGCGGCGGCAGCGGCGAGTGGAGCTCAGCAGGCCCTTGGAGGTGCCCTGGAGGAGGGCTGCAATCTGGGGCTGGTGGCCCAGGACCAGCTGCCTGCCCAGGGAGAAGGGGTGGTTGGAAGGGGTTCCGTTGGTCTGAGGGAGGCTCCACCACTGCTGCCCTTCCTCAATGTGGCCTCCAGAGAGGTGGTGCCTGGCAGAGGAGTTCTGCAGGAAGCTGGGGAAGTTCTGTCCCACGGTGTTGTGCTGAGGGTAGTAGGGGCTGTTGGCTTGGGTCTTCACCGGGGATAGATCAAAGGGGTAGGCAGAAGGGGGCTCTGCCGGAGGGGTGAGGGGCAGCTCGTGGTGGTGGTGGTGATGGTGGTGGTGATGGAGGTGTGCGTGAGGACCCAGGCCAGACTGCATGTGTCCAGGGAACTGGACTTTGGGCACAGTGAACGCCATCTGGTGTGAGCTGAGGCTAGAGCTAGGTGCCACTTCATTGCTCCACAGCTGAAACATCCCTGATGCTGAGCTTACTGCCCCGTCATAGGGGAACTGGGAGCCCTCAGAGCCCACAGTGCCACCCACCTGCCAGGCCTGACTACAGGTGGTGGCCAGGAAAGACAGGGTGTTGGGGGCTCCCTCTGGAGAAGAGCTGGGGGTCCGGTCCTAAGGGGGAGACGGAAACAACATTGTTAAAATCTCACATTTGTAAAATCAGCAAAACATAGTAAATAGTGTGCAAATAATTCAGTTATTGGTTACAATTTGTTTTGCTCCTGACATACACAACTGAACATTCACATATCTTCTTTAATCACATACATCAATGAAAACAAAACCATCTGGTGTTCTCTGTAACAGTTCAGTCTACACATCCTGGCGAGTTTGGCATTGAGGATAAAATAATTCGCAGTATGCGCAGTATGGAGAATACAGAACAGCAAACTTTGCAATTCCAAAGATATTCATGAGTTGCACAAGTTGAGTTACACTAATCAGAATGCATTAGGTATGAAGACCTAAGTGCTTGTTGTATATTAAATCAAAACAATTACAAACCTGTAAAAAGGTATGAAGAAAGTTGTCAGTCCTTTGTATCGTCAGCGCAGCCATCTGTCCACGCGCTCTGTGTCTCCGCACCTGCAACACGAGCTGCGCGGATAGGCAGCGACTCACGAGTTCAACCGGGAACGAGAAGCGGAGGAGACAAGCGCACGCATTCGGGTCTGAAGTGACCCTGAAACTAAAGCAGCTCTAAGCACAAACAAAGTAAGCATGTGACATTCAAGTGTCCCCCAGTTCGTTCGGTAAGATTATGGAGTGGTCAAAAAGCCGAGCTCATTCCAGTTTATTTGGTCCTCTTTCACAACCCGTAGAATTCAACCAACCAGCGTGTCTTTTGAAGTTGGAGGAAGACACTACCGCAATAAATCCTTGGGATCATTTCAAAGGCGCTTGGGCTGCATCTTCTCTTTATAGAGAGAAAAGGTCCTCTCAACGGGGTCTCTTAAGTATGTTCGAGGAGAACCAGTGGATAGAGGAAGATGTGAGGGGGAGGATGGGGTTGATTGGGGAGGGGTTACATTGATAGGTAGGTAAGGGGGTGGGTTGCTCATAATTTCACTCAATTTCCACCAAAATGCTGACCCCGCGAAATAAACCCTCCTTCAATTGTTCTGAAAACGTTGAGGCGTGATAAGAGGTCTTCTGTTATGTCCCATTTGCAGCGCATGACATTCAATTTGAGAGGTGCTTTCCAAGGCATTTAAACTGTGTGCATTTTCTCAGACCAACACCTTGCTAAATTGACTGATGGGCGATAACTAACGTTAACCCGTAATAATAATAATAATACTAATAATACTAATACTAATACTAATAATACATTTGGTGTTGTTACACATTTATAATGTTGTCAATGAATATGGTAATAATAATCAAATACTGTCCTTAACAAAACTCAATATGATTAAAAATATCTGATTAGTCCTCCTAAATTTATTTTAGAATAATATGGGCAACATACAACACATGTATGGAATACTGCAGAGAATCACACCAAAAAGATAAATTGAACTAAATTCTGTCAGGAAGGGGTAAGGGTAGGCTAAAATGGCAAACTCAAGGATACAAATCGTTTAAAACCTTTACTTTTACTCTACAGATATGGTGTTTACATTCAATGAACTTAAAAGAGATACTTTCGCATAAAGAGTTATTCTGAGTCATCTAGTGATTTATTCTACCTGGGAGATAAATTATACATTGATAAACCAGTAAGGTAGCTTTTCTCTAAGATTTCACATTCATACATATCAAATATTGAGAAGTAGCTTTTTTCTTTTTCTTTTTCACAGATACAGTTCCCTTGGCAGGATTGACTGTATATAAGACCCAAAGAATCTCACAGCTCCCTCACATTAAGTGTTTTCTCTATCTAAGCTAATTGATAAAACCCAATCAAACCACCCAGTTCTCACTGGTAGGTGACATGTCAAATAGGTCGCCCTGTGTGACATTCTCACACTTCAGGGTTCAAGTAGAGGCCATTTCAGATCTAACACATTAAATGCAGATTGAGAGTTAATCTCATTCTGTAAATCCCTTCACCATTACAATGTTAAGAGCTTCAATCCAAATCGGAAGCCCATTTCTTATGTAAATAGCCAATAGCCACTTCTACGCTGTTCACATTTTCACAGCTTTGGAGATTCTCATTCAAAGGAACTCACACTGTTGTTTATTTATACCCAACAACTTTTACAATGCTTGGGAAACAATACTTGCAAAACTTTTTGTAAAAGTTTGCCTTACATGAAATTATCACTCTAAACAAAACGTGCATTAGGCACTGTAAAAATTAAAGATTAATGTCTACAAATGATGTAATCTGACCATAAGTAATTTGATTAATGAAGAGCAAGGGTGCTATTAGTTATTTTAATGCCAACACTGCAATGTAAAATAAGCATGGATAAACAATGGTTATTAAGTCAGCCCTATAGCCATGCAAAAAAGGAGATTCTTATTCAACTACTTATGCAAAGGAACTGGCAGCAAGTAGTGGGGCAGTGATGAACCTATAGTACCAGTATGTTAGTATTACCCAAAAAGCCAATATTATTAACAAAGTGTCAGCTGGTGACAGGGACGGCATGCATTAATTGATGTCAATAATTTGGAATCAGGTATTTTATGTCAGTTCTGTATCGGTCTGTTAGAGATTTCTGTTGGTGGTGTGAGCAGTCTAGTGTGTGACTGACTACCATCTATGTATGACCTAGACTGAATTCAGCTCCATGTCTTGTTTAACCCCCTTCCTTTGTGAATAGTAAAACCTAACCCTAACCCTTAGTAAAAAGATATGCATTTTCTCCAAGTAGTAATTGAGTGCAACCGTGGCATGCTATCATAAAACAAAAGTTGACACCAATTTGTCAATATTGATTAAGGAGCCCTACACTGTTAACTTAATATAATATAAATAACCAATTAATACAATGTTTTACCTTACAAGATACCAAAACAATACCAACCAATACAAAAGCACGGCATGCAGGGATTCAGTAGAAGCTAAAAATATCTAAAATAAACACAGCCCCCTTTTAACCAAACCAACTGATGACTCATTGAGCGAAATACGCAGTGGTAAATTAAAATAGGTGGCCCAACTAAAATTAAAGCATGAAAATATAGAATGTAGACCTATAATTTGAAATATACTTACATTTGACCTCTTGTAAATGTAAGTAAAAACTGTACTAAATGTATTCCCTTTTCCATCATGATACTGTATTATGTGTGTATGTTAATATAAATCATATGCCATAACCATTTTGTAATACTTAATTAAGATCATTTTGAAATACATTCTCATTAAAAACTGTGATGATATAATCTATAGTGTTATCTTATGTTTAAGTACCCTAAGAAAACTATATTATTATATTCATAGAATGTATTTTTTTAACTATTAGGCATAAATTCAATGTGCAACCTAAAATCGAATGATATAATTCATATATCAAAAAAATTATTGAACATAGGAACAAAGCAAACATTTAGGATTTTAAAAACAGGTTAGAAAAGGAAAGAGCGAGGAAGACATCAAATATGTGTGTGTCTTCAAGGCAGAGGTATGCTGTGTCTCTCCTTGTGGTTTATAACGGAGCAGAAGTTGTTAATTACCCTGATTCTTATTTCCTGTCCCCACTCCCTCCTCCCCCCTCCACCCCTCCCCCACTGTACCGACTGCCTCCCAGATGAGTGGCTTTGAAGTGCAAAGTACTCTCTCCTCACTTTGAACTGTGAAAACAATGCTCATGTGGTGGTGCTTACCTTCCCCATGTTACCTCATTTAAATAGACCTGGATACAGCTTCCACAGTTTTCAAGGGAAAACTCATTTCCAGAGAAAGAGGTCCCAGTGTTCATTAAACAGCTGTTAAGATGGCAGGCAATCAGGCCCTCTCCCTTTAAACATTCAGGGCTCCCCTGGATAAGAGGCCACCAACAACGTCAATATTGAGCATTTCTGGTCTATCATATAATACTTCATTGAAGCCACTTTAAGAATTTCACATGAAAGGGCAATATCTTTAGGTGGCTAATTGCTAGAAATTTAGTAGCAGTTCATATATTTCAGTTATATTTGTACATTATGTTAAAGTCTGTTGGAAATCTGCCACCTCTGGCCACCAAGGCGTAATTCAGTTCATAGTTCCAAACAACAACACCTCCCTCATAATAATATAACCCCCGAAATGGACTTAGTGTCAGACATAAGCTGTGGTGTTTCTGCATGCACACACAATCTGAAGAGGCAGATACCAAGACAGAAAGGTGTCCACTCCCCTAGAACACCCCTGGCCATTTGTAAACAAACCTATCACCTCTGGACACTCGATTTTGTATATTAAATAGTTAATTCCCTGATCAGTACTGATTAAACAGTCATTACAACCATAAGAAAGCTCTAATGTTACATATTGCACCTTTAAAGTAATATTGAGTTGATGGATGTAAATCTATCTTGGGGGTGGGAAAAAAAGTAGGTTTTTAGCTCTTTTCACCTCACACAGATGACAAACCATCTTGTTTTTGTTTCAGATTAGTTCTTTAAAATGCCCAAAACAATGTAGAATATGCTAGTAGCTAGTCAAGCTGTTTTTTTTATCATGCCTGGGGGGCAGTTTAAAAGCCTCAGATCACTAAATTGTCCCAGCTGTCTTGGCCATCTGCAGTCTAAAAGGCCAGTCACAGAGGAGAGAAAGCCTTTGTACTGGTGGCCATGTCAAAAAGCCAATTTTACTGCTCTGTGCTGACTAAATGACCCTCATGTGACAAATGTGGCCTAATGGACGAGACAGAGAGCATGTGAAAGCCTGCTGCTGGCTGCACTGCTTTATTTTAACCATTCATCAGTTCAAGAAGGGACATGATGGGCAGTAATTACCATGACACTGACTCAGTATTATTGGAGTAAGGACTAACACCAGCAGCTGGGCATTACAGTATGACTCCATTTTCATACTTCATTCAGGAGTCTTTTTTTCTGTGTCTGTGGAGTGGGTGTGTGTGAGAGACAGATAATGCTGTGAAACAGATTCTTCTGAGTTCAGTGCTTTATTACACTAGGACTTCAATTATAAAACGTATGAAGAGACAGTAAAATAAAGATGTAGAGATACAGAGCCTCTGAATTCCCACTCCTGTGTACACTTGCCCATTAGCATGTATGCAAGCTAAGGAATCTCTAGTCATGGGCAGACACAGACAGACAGCACACATCTCCCCTTGTCAAAGAAAACTTTTATCAATACCAGAAGCACTTGAAGTTTGTTTGCATTTTGTTTTCCAGCACTCTTAACAACTTCAGAAGTCAGATCACAGGAGTGTCTGATCAAAGCACCTCGCGGTTAGTTCTGGAAACACAGGAGTGCTACGCCACGCTTTGATACTCCACATCAATATTTCAATTCAACAATCGCTTGACATGCACTCGTACTCCCAGAGACGAAAGACGAAAGGAGAGAGATCTGGGGAAGGTGGAGGGAGGCTGAGGAACTGGATATAAAAGAGCTGGATTGAGGGAATCGTTAACATGCCTTCGTTCACCTTCATCGCAATGTTGCATGAAGTGAACTGTGATACTCTGGGGCTATTAGTATTTTGGGATGAAATTGTTTCTTTCATAATGACAGCGCAATATTTGTGCCTTTTCCCAACACAACGCAATTGGAAACCCCTTTGTTTCTTTCCAAACTGTGGGGTTTTATCAAAGGGGTGAAAGCACAAGAAAATCACAACCATCAAAAGGATGAATATGGTCCAGCTGCCAAATGACACTTTCATGGCATTTTACCAGACTGACCCTGTAAGTTTTACTTTGTAAGTTTATGAAATATATTGTTTGATCGGGATAAAGGAGTTGTGACACTGCGGCATATTAAGATTAATGAAAGAAATAATTGCTCACACTGCTACATAGATGTTGTGTGTACATGATGCATCCTGTGAGGTGCCATACTGCACACACTGGCAGAAGTTACAATTATTATATTTTTGTTACTACCAAATAATAACAGTACACTTTTTATATCTTAGAGGCTGAACCTGCTGGGCAAATAGAAACAAACACGTTTTCACAACGTTTATCCGACCCTCAGGAGAGCAGCAAATCAAGATTGTCACAATGTTATAACATACCATTAATGGAGGACAATATATAGGTCTGAGAATATTTTCACCTCCATTACACATTTGTGGTTGAGGAGTAGGCTTAATTAGCTGATGTAGTAAAAGAAGGAGGGAGAAACCCAGATCAGTCCTCCACTCTTAACCCCCAGGACAAATTTTTATGCTGCTTGGAAGTACAGGAAGTATTTTGGAAGTACAGGAAATAACCTCCCAGTGTAGTCTGAGTATAGTCACAGGCTTGCTGTACTTCTATGTTAATTCATTTCCCCAATACAGCATTCAAAATTGATGATAACTAATTTACTGGGGAAAATAAATTGTTTATTCATAGGATTTGCTATGTAAACTCCCTAAAAAGACTAATTCCCTACAATAGCTGTCTGTATAACGCCACATAGTATGAATAATAAAAAAGCAATGGCAGAAACAAAAGGAAAAAACAATGGGATGATCAATCACAAAGCGACTCCAAACACACACTCGTACATACAGGAACAAAGACACATAATGAGTTCAAACACATGACAATGTGATATCACACGCATCAAGTTAATGTGGGTATTGTGCCTTGTCTGGACCCCTGCCAGTTGTCTTACAGCGTTCCACAGCGACTGTAGTTGATGTGAGCACTTGTCACGTTGATAATGGCTTCTGATCTTATCTAATGTACTCTGATGGGAGTTACTCTCATGTTAGGTTATCCATCCCCTTACTCTTCCTGAGCTTACACTTCTGCTGTGTTGGGTCACATAAGGCCTCATCAATAAGATAAACGTGGGGAAAGGACAGATATAATGTGTTGCATGGATTTAAAGGTAAAGCATCTTTGCATGTTGCTGCTCTCTCTGACCACACAGAAAAGAAATAATAAATAAACAAATGTACATATGCTATGTTTTCTAATAGCAGCAAACATGTGCATATTAAACAATAAAATAGGTTCTTAAAGGCCACTGCTTGAGCTTGACAGCAGATTTTAGCCTTTATTTGGACCAAAACAGCTCTCTTCATTGAACAGTCTTTACCATGTGATCTCATTCCTTGATCGCTGCCAATTTATCATGGCCGTTTAGCACTTTTTAAAAGCTCAAATCTACATACTGGGCCTTTAATGTTTAAAGTTTATTTTGAGAAATCTGTCTTTCATGTATCTAAAATACAGAGGCCTATTTTGAGGTAACCATGCTCACAGGGCAAAAACTATACGAGGGAGGGATCAAACATTTTTTATTATCTTAATCATAGGTCATAGGTCAAAATATGCAGCATTACACACAACAAGGTCGAGTTATGGTGAGATCTGGTGATTTTTGTCCAAAACCAGCTCTGCAAAAGCAGAGGCGCAAATACAGCGGCTCAGTATTAGTGTTAATGTGCAGAGGTATTTACAAAGGTTTATTTGTAAATGTACGCCTCTGATGCCACTAGCTGTTAGACCCCTCAGTCGGCACAGCCCCTGTAATGTGAGGGGAAGTGTCACCCTGTCACTGCCATGCCACGGATCAGACTCCTGTTTTTGTGTACTGGGAACGTGGCACAGCTTTGAGGAGGAAGAAAAAAAATGAAAGAGACTCTTTCATCTAATCCTAGTGGCGTAATTTGCACCTCAGTAAATTTAATTGATGACTACTGATCAAATGCTTGCCTTTGAAAATAAAATCTTTGGATTGTTATTTTTTCTCAATCTGCAAAAAGAATTCTTAATGCTACTGGTGAGGGGTTTCACACTACACAAAGTGTAATGATGGATCCATTTTTTGGAGTTTGATCCTAATTGGAAGACCCGAGGATGAGACCCATCTACAAAAATAAATAATCAGCAATGTGTTTGTCAACGGTATGCTACAGAAAATCTTGAGAAAAATCTGAAATGAGAACTCCATTAGACAAACTCTAATCTATGATATACAGATTAAGTACGGATATTCTTTCTGTAGTGTTGTGGCACAAGTAGTACAGTATGCACCTATCCTGTGTTGTGCATGCATTACCTTCTCTAGAGGGCTAACCTGAGCATCAGTGTCACTCAGAGAAATGGATAGTGACAGTCAAGCTTATCAGTGTCAACGTTACGCTGCTCTGTGGAACTTTTAATTCCGTGGTTTTCCCACAGCAGAACAGAAGGCTGTGCTTAGCTAAACAAACCAACAAACAGAAAACCTGAAGAGAGTGATGAAAGAGTAAACAACATGGCCTGGTAACATGCCCCACAACCATGACACTTCCTAAGTAGGTTACCATGCTGCTAACCCAATTTAACACTTGTGTCAGATCTCATCCGACCATACTAGGAACTTTTGAAAGTTCACATCCAGTAGCACATGATTGATAAATATCCGGACATTTTCCTTGAGAAATCAAGACCCGCTACAATGAAAACCCTCTAACGCGCACATGTGCAAAACACTTCATTATCAAGAAAAATGATATGGAGTCAATCTATTGATGTTGCCTAACTAATTGTCAAGCAGGGACTCAAAAGCAGATGTTGCATTTCAAAGCAGTTGTGTGCAAGGAGACAGGTTATGATTTATGCTAAAATGTGTGGCTTCAAAGCGCCGAACGTGGCTTCTAAACAAATTGAACAAGTCAAGCGCTATTCACCCAGGACCAGGAGAGAGCCCAGTGCATGCAGATCAGAGGCGCGTGGCTGCCGCTTGTAATATCCCTCACTGGAGGAGCGGTCCCACTGGGGTGAGGCAACACAGAGAGGCTAACATTGAGCAGCGGTAGCAGAGAGAGGAATTATGTACAAACGCAGCTGCAACACCTGTGCAGAAAATAAAACCCCCTCTCCAATCATCCGCTTGATAGGGGGAGTGGAGAGGGGTTGGGCAGCACCTTGAGACTTGACACCCTTTCTGTGGATGGCACCATTATTTGGGAGGAGATCGAAGAGGCAGTAAAAGATACCAGGCTTGTGTCAACATACTGATGCAATTTCAGTAAACATGTATAAAGCTGGGTTACTTGGTGGGAGGAATGATTTAATTTGTTGATCTCTGTTGTTGTCTTCCAAACGAGGCACTCTGAAAAGGTGTGCCATAATTAAAGGCTGATCCCTGACTGGACTGGACTGCCACAGCAGTTTGATCTCATCTCTGGCAGAAGACTGTGGACACAGCAGGCACAACAGAGGAGTGTTTCTGTTATTTAGGTCCTCTAAACATTATAAGACATTTGGAAAAAAGTTATTTGGAATCTTAAAGAAGCAAACCATGCTATATATTACATGTGATAGGATCATAAACAATGATAATTGAAATTGACAAATTGGTCAATACACTACTTACATCCTTAAGAAAATTATGAAAAATCTTTTTTTTAATCTATCAAAAATATCACTAACAGAGGGCAATATAATTCTCTCTCCTCACCAAAACGTGGAAGGAAACGGCTGGTGTTTTATACCAGCTTTAACACTACAGAGGTATCTTATGATGTTACTCATGTATGTAAAAAGACAGGCTGCATGGACTCTCATAAGTCATCTTCATCTCATAAATCATCTTCCTTCCTCATTTTCCTTCTGTTTTCTTCCATTTGATGCAACCTAAATTGGGACGGGAGAAACGAATTGCTAAATTTTTAATTAACTTCATAACATCTGCACTTGTGCTTTGAGAGAGCAGCGCGCTTTCCTTTTAACCTATTCCAGCGCATTTGCACACCAAGGTAAATCTTGATGTTGGCACTCTTACAGAAAGGAAGAAAAAAAAAATCAAAAATGGAAATGAACTCTCACTTGTGTGTGCAGATCAAAGAGACGGAATTATTCAACTTTTTGCCATTGCTTGATCTTCAAATAAGAAGAAGAAAAAGTAGGGGAGAATCTAGATAGATGAATCAGTTTGAGTTAGGGTTCTTTGGTTGTTTTATGAGGGTCCCATTTCCCCTCTAGCATATTTACATGCATGCCTACTTAATAGATAGATAGATAGATAGATAGATAGATAGATAGATAGATAGATAGATAGATACATAGATAGATAGATAGATAGATAGATAGATAGATAGATAGATAGGAACTTTATTTAACCCCTGAGGGGAAATTAAGGTGTTACAGCAGCTCACATCACAAACAACAACAAAATAAAGTGACAATAGAATAATAAAATAAAATAGACATTATATACAGTAAGAACAGTCCAGTATGATTTAACATCCCCCAGCCTGACTCTGATCACCCCGATCGAGCCAGCTTCTCTGCTCTGCCACAGTGTCATGTAGGGGATGGAAGGGATTGTCCATGAAGGCCAAGAGTTTGGTCCTTATCCTCCTATTGGCCACCTCCTCCACAGTGTCCAGGGTGACACAGAGGACAGAACCAGCTTTCCTAATAAGCTTGTTCAGCCTCTTGGTGTCACCTTCCTTGATGCTGCCCCCCCCAGCATACCACCGCGTACAGCACTGTGCTGGCCACCACTGACTGGTAGAACCTGTTCAGAGTCCTGCACACGCCAAAGGACCTGAGCCGCCAGCTCTGGCCCCTCTTGTACAGGACATCTGTGTCACTAGTCCAGTCCAGTTTATTGTCCAGGTGCACCCCCAGGTACTTGTAGCTCTGGACCACCTCCACGTCCTCTCCCTGGATGGAAACATGAGACAGGGGGACCCTAGTCCTCCTAAAGTCCACCACCATCTCCTTTGTCTTGCTTGTACAGGACATTCATTGTACAGGACTCATGAAAAGGATACCAAAATGAATACTAATAATTATTGTTCAGCAATTCCTTTCTCTTTCAATTTATGTTGGAAAATAAGTATAACACATTGGACATGTCTTGAATAAAACCCTACTAGTGTCTTTAACACTCTGAGACATAATGTACAGAAGTCTTCAAAAGACTTATCAAACACAATGTTGGAAATAAAGTAATTACAGCACTACAAGACAGATATAGATAGGTTTAAGATATATACCTAAATGTAAATATCTATTTGACGTCTATGTGGTGTATTTGCAGTGTGATTTGTTTTTATCCATTACATTGCTGCACCACCCCACTAGAGAGAGCTCTTGAGAAGGCAGTAGGGGGCTATGAAAGGTACAGTGTCTACTGCATTTGGGTCACTGTTTCAGTGTTAAACAATAGACCATGCCTGAGACACTGGTTGGCAATGGGACTATCATTATTTCAAACTAATACAAATGTGAGTTTTACAGTGTGACTGAACAGAAGGAATACCATACATAGCCTGTCAGCTGCTTCAAACTTGGCATCTTTGTTGTGCCTAGCTTTTATTTTATTCCAACTATCACAGTCCAGTCTGTCAAAACAGCCTGAAATAGGAGCAGGTAGACAACCCCCACC
The DNA here is from genome assembly GCF_951799395.1 of Argentina silus. Taxonomy (NCBI): domain Eukaryota; kingdom Metazoa; phylum Chordata; class Actinopteri; order Argentiniformes; family Argentinidae; genus Argentina; species Argentina silus. The sequence continues at coordinate 3,027,256 of NC_139662.1, forward strand.
CAAGGCAGGCACCTGCATGGGCAGCTCCTGACTGATGTGACTGATATTACTGCACAGCAAAGCTTCCTTAACAAGTCTCCCTTTGATACAGCACACACAATGCTGTCTCTATACCACACCGCCTTACCTGCCTGTGTGTGGGGCACACCAGAGCAGGCCTCTCAAACAGAAAAGACAACCCCAAACCAAATACTGGTGGTGTGGGAAACAAAGCCAGCCCTTAGCATTGAGAGGACTATACAAAGGGTTTAATTGCTCTCTGGATTTCCCTTACTTCTCCACACGGGGACACTGTTCTCTATCTCATTATTTTGGGAGTAGATTTGGGTCTGCATTCGCATTTGAAATTACAAACGAGTTGGCTATACACCTTCCATATTTGTTCTGCATGGACATGTCTGTGTGATATCTACTTCTACCTCCCTTCTACTTCTTCCTCGCCTCTCTCCTGCAAACTAGAGAGCAGAAAGTAGAGAAAGAGGAGGGAGACTCACCTCTTCAGGTGCACAGAAAACAGCACATTACTTCTGGGCAACAAATGAGTTAACATTGATTAGTGACTAAATATCTTCTTATTCTGTATTCATTCTGTAGTCACGCCATGAATGAGTCAGAAATGTATTCTAGCACACATCAACCTATTGTTTTATTCTGTAACAAAGTTATTGGCACCTCATCAAAAAACCCTATTCATATCATATTCATATCTGGAAGAACTTTGTATTCGATCTTATCTGGAGACACTATAAATGTAGAATACGTTAGAGGTCCCAATTTGAAGGAAGTCTGTGCTAAAAGGTCTGTTTATGGTCACAGCTTTCCCAAACCCCTCTCTTATTACCACATGCTGAGGAGTTCACCCCAGCTCATACAACAACATCAGTATCACTGTCAATGTCATCACTACATTCACTGCAAACATTGACTCAGTCAGTCTGTCAACAGGGCTAACCATTATAATGTACTACATGAATATCTAGTTCCTCCTCCTATAATGTACATATCAAGTTCCTCTATAGAACCATTAATTCTAGTGGTCTAGTATAACTTCCCTGTAAATGACTACAAAAAGTGTAGACCTTTTGTGCATCTATCAGTGTTTGCATAACTCCTTCAGCAAGCCATTGACATATTTATAAAAAATAAATAAATAAAATTAAAAAAAAAGAAAGAAAAAGAGAGAGCCTTAACCCTGTCAGCGAGGTGGGGGAGTCCACAGGCCCTTGGCTTTGTCTGCCAGTTCAGTGGGGCCATCAGATAACGGCCTAGGACAATGGCGCTCCATTCTGAGGGCGCTCTTAAATGAGCAGGAAGCGGCGGTGAGCGTTGAGCGGGGTCCTCTGGTGGGCTCCCTGGGGTGCGCTCAGCCCTGGCGGAGCGCGCTGCTGCTGAATGGCTGGAGAGCACAGGGAGGAAATGAGAATCCAGTGGCCACCCAGCCGGAGCCATGGACGCCCTTTGATGCTGCTCTGACAAGGGCTCAGGGGTTAAGGGTGGGAGCAAGGAAAAGGCGACAGAGGAGAAGAGAAGGGAGAGGATATGGAGAGTGAGAGGGGTAGCACTTTTAGATTTGGTCCCATGGAGTTTCTTTCATGTTATGATGCGCATCAAGGAAAAGAGCAGGCAAATAAAGAACAAACCCTGGATTGTTCATTCACAAGGGAAGCCCCAGGGCTGAGAAGTCATGCAACACTGAAACCATACAAGCCATGTCTAATACCATGCCAATTTGTCCTCCGGTCCAGGGTTTCCAGCCCGGCTTTTCCAGGGTCCGTGATGATGCTATTGGGCAAGAAGGTCGTCTGGCGGTTGTGACCCGGAAGTGTCCACCTCTGCCTGTCCCTCGCCCTGTTGACATCAGCCTGCTACGTGCTCAAGTAAGGGTTTGCTGATGAAGCAGCCCTCAGCACTTCCTTGGGTCAGTGGGCAGATCAATGAGAGAACACAGGGGCACGGCCAGCCAGCGTCCATGAGCTTCAGACACAGCAGTCCAAGCCCAGTCTCTGAGGCCCACATGGGCCTGGTACAGTGAGCTCAAGGAGAATGAATGTATGAGAGTAGTAGTGCTGCTGCTAACAGATCTATGCCTCTATGGGGATTACATAGGAAGCTGTCAGTGGATTGGATCACAGCTCTTCATTTCCCGGTGTCGATTACAGCCCTATAGAATATTGCCTTGTAGCTTAACATCCTATTGATGTTGCTATAAACGGAAACTAGGGTGTAATGTTTCTGAAGAAAAACATAGCTTGTTGGGCTATAGTTGGCTATTGGATTGTCTTTGTTTGGCAAAGCAGCCAGACATTGCTAGGTACAATCGAGAGAAGTGGCAAAAAAAAAATACAATGACTTATTTCCACATTAATGATGCAGTAACAATTGCAAAGACCGAAGCTGCTGAAGCTGTTGAATCAACACTGTAGCCAGTGGGCACAGATGACCTGTTCTGAACTCTAGGTGAGGTGGGCCTGGCTGCACTGATGCATCTCGAGGACCTACTCCACAAAAGCCTCATGCACAAGACCGCAGAGGTACTGTAGTGGTTTTACGCAAACGCCTGTCCCCTCCCACCCCCACCTCTCTCTAGACCCCCTCTGTGGCTTATTTTATTGTTGTAAAGCTTGGGCAGATCCTTTTTTCTCCAAACTTACCTCTTACAATCACTCTGGTCCATGATAATATTCATCTTATCTGTCCACAATACCTTTTTCCAGACCTCTGCAGGCGTTTTAGGTACTTTTTAGAAATTTATAATCTGACCATCCTTTTTGAGGATAACTAGTTTGCACCTTGCAGTGAAGCGTCTGTAGTTTGGCTGGTGACGTATTCTGCGGATGGTAGTCTCTGACACATTCACACTTACCTCCCGGAAAGTGTTCCTGATATGTGGGACAGTTGTTTCTTTTTAATGGTGTTCCAAACTGTTGATTTTGGCAAGCCTAAGATTTTGGCTATTTTTCTGATAGCTATTTTTCTGATATTTTTCTTTTTTTCAGATTTTTCAGCTTAATAATAGCTTCCAATAATAGACACCAATAGCAAGCTCCAAAAGGCAAAGCCCAGATATAAATACTACACATTGACAGCTGTCTTATGCCTGCACAAATGATGTGACAGAACACACTTGACTTATCAGAAACAACTGTCAAGCCAATTGTCCCATTACTTTTGGGTACCCTAAAATAGGAGGACTATGCATAAAAAGTGCTGTAATTTCTGGATATTGGTTTCACTATCTACACAAATACCATCAAATAAAAGATGATCTCTTTAACCTCATAGTAATTGTTTGATTGTTTGAAAATCCAATCTCTTGGAGTGTAGAGCCAAAAGAAGAAAAACGTGGTTATAGAACATAAAAAACCCAGGGAGATTTTATGGTAATTTTGTTACCAAACTTTGAATCTGCATAGTTCTTAAAGTAAATGTCTTTTTTTTTTAAATTTTCAGTTGTAATTGTTCTAAGTAAACCTTGTGCATAGAGTTGTATGGTTTGTTAAACTTGGCTATCAAGGGTTTTTGTTTGGCATACTATATGTTTGAAAGTGAAGAAAAAATCGAGTCCCAGCATCATTCTGTTACCATGGAATTGCCTATATGGCTTTATGGTTAAAAGTGAAGGTGGTGGGGGGCTCCTGGTTTGGAGAGGTAGAGATGCAGACAATGCAGCAGCAGCTCTTAAGGTTAAAGGTTCAAGGCTGTGTCGCCGCTGTGCACTTGAGGTGCACAATGCTCCAGCATGGGCCAGGAACTGACACAACCCACCAAGCCCCCCAGGGAACCCCCCAGAGGACAAAGCAGGTTCTCCAACACAATATCGCTCTATTCACACAAACCCCACAACCAGCTGGTGGTTAAACACTCATAATGTTGCAGATGTCTCTGACATGTCTGGAAACACCCTGATGAAGGTCTGTTTACTGAAACATTGGTATTTTCCTCACATACGTAAATGTCAAGTAGCATGAAAGCCAGTATGTCCACAATGTTTTTTTTTCTATTAGACATCTCTGACAATAATGTGGTCTACTGTAGCTGAGGAAAAACCAACACAACTGCATTATTGGGACTGTCCATTTGACAGGACAAAGCACTCTCTGGCCTTAATCATGTAATAACCATCATAAAAGAACAGAGAACACAAGCAATTTAACCTGAAGCTTCACAGAGCTTGTGGTGCAGTGAGGGGCAGACAGGAATACACTGATGAGACTAAACAACAGTTTCGTTTTTTTTTCTCCATCCATGGCACCGTATCGTGACACCCTATGACAGGATAGGGCAGTGACCGGAGCAGCAGCAGCATGCAGGAGAGGAAGGCCAGAATAGGAACCAGGGCTGACCTTTTGTTCTCCTCAGAGGATAGACTGGCTACTCAGACAACACCTTGACCTCTGAGTCATTGTTTCGACACAATCCCAAACATGCGATGAGCGAAAGGACCTCACACCCTTCCAAAGCACACTCCTTTTACCCCACACCAGACCTAATGATTAGACAATTCCAATCACATATAATGCCTTTTTAAAACAGTTGCTGTAATCAAGCATGTGTTTATGGGCCGCTAATTCAGATCTAGCAATCATCTAACACTGCTACCTCAACAACGACATTAAACAACACCAGTGTGAAGGATGCAGCACACCCACACCATCAGACTTATCTAGAGGGAGCCAGGTGGATGTCAGCCAGAGACAGAGGAAGGGTAAGAGGGGGCTGCCCGGAGATGGATGACACAGATGTCTGATATGGGAAGGGCAGGGTTGGTGTGTACTGTAGGTATGTCACAGGCCAAGGGATGTTCACCAGAAGACATGAGGGAGCTCTACAATAGACCTCTCAGACCATGAATATGGTTGTTCTGTAAAATGCAAACGTCCTGTTAATTGACACATTTCACAGTGTATAAGTTATTACTCTCCTTCACTTCTAACAATTATCTAGGAGTTGATTAAAAAAAGTGAACCAGGGTGGGAGGAAGGGGGGGGGGGGGGGCATTGAAAAACTCAATATAGTACACTTAAGGTTCTCAGGAGAATGTTGGAGAGGGATTTGGGGAAGAACATTTCCTAGGAAATTTTACAAGAGGTACAGTAATTAGATCATAGCATAAGTCATCAGGGGAGATCCAGACAAGCTTAATTAACTGCTGTACAACCATGCATAGAGGTGCCCCTAGTAGAATGGGAAGACTGATTCTATTACTCATTGATACTAGTTGGAGATGTAACAAAGAATAACTCCTTCATTACATATGCTCTATGAATGTGAAATGACTCAAAGAATGTGGTCCAACATTTTTACCAAACTTGGCGATGTACTGGGAACAGAATAAGCTACAGTAGATGCAGAGCCTTGTTATTTGTATATTGGGTGTACAGTACATAGGACGTTCTGGGGACTGGTCCAAATAGCAGGTAACAGTATTGTGCTGAAGTAAAACTTTTAAGAACAACGTTGATGTAAGCATTGGCTACATGAGCATGGAGTTGGGCAAGAAAAGAAAAAGGAGAATGTTGTGGCATACTGTTGGCCTAAATGGATGGAGAGGCGCTGAGTGTGCGGAAAAGGATGGGAGAGGTAAGGAGACGGGGACACAAGGAGAGGGTGGCCACCAGCCTCATAGACGAGGTCAGATCCAAAGGACATGCCACGGGGGGTCAGAACAAGCATCCCATAAAGGAGATAAAGAACAATAGGAGGAACTATAGCACACAAAATCACTGCAACCCCTCCCAGGCCAAGAAGAATAGAACAACCCTGCAAATAACAGTCCCTCTTAACCCAGGGGGATCAGGACACATACTCAGCATGGAGGAGACAGGGGGTGGATGAGATCTTTTTTTATAATGTAATTAATGTTTATGCAACAAGGAAAATGGGATCATAAGACATTTTGCCAAACATAACTAAAGTTGCTATCAGAGATTAGCCTATTTTTGTATGACCCTCAGACCCATCAGTCTGGTTCCAAGACATTATTTCTTACAAAAGCAATAGTTCAGCAAAATGAACAATAACATGAAAGGCGATGCTACAGTACAGTAAAAACACTTTACTTTATGTTATTTAAAGACAGTGCTACAATGTTCTACTCTGAGTTCTACCATTATCTTAGAGAAATAAGACTTATGTTTCACAAATCCCACATAGGTGATAATCCCCTTCAATTAAAATAATGTATTTGCTCATTAACAGCAGTGCACAATCGTCAAAGTCTCTTCACAACCTGCCACGCCTATACTTTATGTTTTAAAAAAAAAAAGTTCTTAAGGGGGCAATCTGGGGCCCAAACAACAACTAAACACTTTTTTGATAAACAGCCTAGAGATGGGGCTGGAGTAACCACTCTCAATTTCATAGACAGAGCGATGAATGCAAGAGTTTTAACCATATTCAAAGCTATACAGTGTTTGTTTACAATTGTATTGTTTACAAACAATGGAGTAAAACAAGCTTATATTTTGGGTTTTGAAGGGGTAAGACAGTTAAACTAAGCTCAAGAGGAATTTTAAGATATGTTCTTCAAGAATCAATGGCTATATAGCATTCATTTCAAAGTAAAATGCATGTACCAATCCCAGATTGCCCCTTTAAAGTGACATATAGCATTGTTTTCAGTGTAAGATCATTAGGATGTCCACCTTGATTAGATTGTATATATGAACTACCCACTGTGGATCAGAGTGTCACTATGGTATTTACATTGTCATTGTTTGAGTTTATTGTGACCTGTCCATGTCTTGGAGTGGGGCTTCGTCTAGAGCTTTGGGGTTAACGCTCCATATCCTCTTCCATTCAACGCATTGTTCCTTTTACCGCTGATTAATATCTTGTTTAAACAGCCACCAGACACACCACGCCGTCAGTGTGTTCATAAATCCTCTAGAGCTGATGAACACAATGGCCACATTCTTTTAAAGGCAGACCCTTATATCACAGCATCTCCAGTCCACTAGAGTCAAATGAATTCTAGGAATATGAGATCGAAACAAAAACATCGCGCCACATTTCTGTTTCTTTCATTAATTTCCAACATAAGTGAGATTTAGACACATCACACTTGGAATGTGTCCAGCCTATGCTTGGATTCTGTATGCATTGCTGGACCTCTTGCCTACACTCTCCTTGGCTCCAAAATCAAGTTTAGCAATTTACTCTCACTCATGAAATTACAATATGGTACAAAAGGTTCCTGAAACAAAGTTCCTGGCTTGCTGTTAAATGTGTCAATGTTAATCATATAATTGGGAGACATTTATCAGGGCTACACTATATGACTGAGACACCCAGACATTTCTGTGTGTGTGTGTGTGTGTGTGTGGTAACACAAATACCCCGATATCAATGTATGTCACAACACAGTGCTGTTAATAATTTATGATGTGTCTTATGTAAGATGAGGCAACATATGAAATCCCAACTGTATATGTGCATATATATATATATATAGTATATATATACAGTACCAGTGGACACACCTTCTCATTCAGTGTTTTTTCTTTATTTTTTATTATTTTCTACATTGTAGATTAATATTGAAGACATCAAAACTATGAAGGAACACATATGGAATTATGTAGTATACAAGAAAGTGTTAAACAAACCAGAATATGTTTTATATTTTAGATTCTTCAAAGTAGCCACCTTTTGCTTTGATGACAGCTTTGCACACTCTCGGCAAGTTTGTGTCCAAAGTTTTGACTGGTACTGTATATATATATACACACACACACACACACACACACACACACATATACATATATCAAACAACAAATCTAATCTAGTACAGTAAAACAACTTGATCTCTGGTCATGCAGGCGCCTCATTGTGCCCAGCTTAAGGTCTGGGCAGCTTCAACATGCCTTCGAGTGGCTGCCTGCATGCATGCGTGTGGCTCTGCACGGAACCCAGCACCACTTTGGCAGGGAGGGGTTCATTCATGGGGCCCAATAGTGTGCTCTAACCAAAATAATTTATCCACTTACATTGTATCATTGTTTGTTTTCACTGGAGTCTGATTGAACCTCTCTTTAGATTACAATCTCTGTCTCCCTCATTGAAAGTTTATAGTACAGTAGGATTTTACAGGCAAATGGTTTTGCTAGCCAAGCTTAGTGACCTGCAACACGTTCACTCTTCAGTTTGATGGACAGAGGAAACGGCCTCACCCATTTCTCACTATTGAGGATCTTTTGTATACAGTAGGTCTACTTCTGGATGGGCAAAAACACATTATTTTAGACATTAGTGGTTAAATTGTGCCATATATAACATATAAAGATCTTTATTCTTACTTTGGTATCCTCTTCCTTGTGACAGAGGAGTGCATCACAAAAATGCTCACTCATCATCAGTCAAGGTGTGGTTTGATCAATGGACCCCAGCTTACAAGTGATTAGGTTTCACAGAGGTCTCTTAGGTTCCAGACATATTCCCTATGGCTATGCGATCTAAACACCAAGGGCCATTATAGATATCCATCGCTCTCGGAAATGACCACCTACAATAATTGCTAATAGATTTGAGGTTTGAGGTTACACCTCCACTTCAGCAACAATACCACTTTGATCTCTGTGGGATTTTCACACAGAGCTGTACATTGTATGACTTCGACCCCCTATGAGATCTCTAGGGGCAGACCAAGAGGAAGGGCCTTTCAATAGTCAAGTACTACATAGTAAAGTGGGGATTGGGGTGGTAGATTGTGTATGTGTAACGGATAGGAAAAGAGTATGGGTGTTTATGGGCATTTTTTTCAGAAGTAAAAAGCCTTTAGCAGTAGGACCCGGAGGATTGTTGTACACATCTATCAACAAAGAAGTTGGACAAGCACACCTTTATGGGGCCTCTGCCAGACAAGGATGTAATAACCCTTTCAAAGCAGTTCAAAACAATAACAAAAAGGTTCAGCTTTGAGCTATGTCATTGGCTAAAAACACCTGACAGGAAAATACAATGGTTCCTGCTGCCAACCCAGAGTCTACTATATGAGAGGCAGTAGTGAGAGCATCTTTTCTGCCTCCTCGAGATTACTTGAACTTTTTCTTCAACGAGTCAACTTTACCACTTACCTGGGAGGACAAGATGAGCGCTTCTGTGGCTGTATACAGGAATATTTACACCGAGGACCGTTTCAGGCAGTCGTATGGTAGCGAGGACAAGCCAAATGAACGTGGACAGTTTCGAGAAAAGCTAGCCGAACGGTGCAGGTGTTCTCGGGGAGCATGTCTTCACCTGTTGAGGGAACGTGTGCCCATTTTCAACTGGTTGCCGAAATATAGGCTAAAGAAATGGATATTAGGGGATACAATAGCGGGTCTAACTGTTGGAATACTTCACATTCCGCAAGGTGAGTCCAACTTCATGCGTAAGGTAGATCATTTTAAGTCACTCAGGTAAGAATTAGATGACAAATAGAAACTTACCCTCTCCAGTTTTGTTACTTTTTAGTGCAAGCAAGACACATAACGGAGCATGTTGATGCGTCCTTTCCGTCTCACGTGTGTCAAGTTTATGGAGGTATACTAACAAATATTATATTTGATTGATCTCAAGTAGACAGCTTTCAAGTTGACACAAACGTAACGAAATTAACAGTTTACTTCTACAGCACTGGTCCACTAGTTGATGTTTATTTGGAGTTGACCAGAGATACGTTATGGAATACAGCAATATCTATAAAACGTCTTAATTACATTGTTATAACTCAGAATATGGGGTAGCCCAAAGGAAAAAAAACTTTAAGACATGAACACTGAACATAGGAGCAACTGCTTTGTTCTACCTTGAAGTCTAACATTGACAAAATCTACAAAATAAATCCTTCAAAATAAATGAGACAAAATCGCCCAGCATCAAAACCTTTTATTTCAAAAGTGAACATAAAGTAATACAGTGATTTGTAGTACATGATTATGGTTTATCTATAGCTCAGATGTATGTCTATTGGCTACTGCCAACATCAGTGTCAGGAGAAAAAACCAGAGTAGAAAAAAAGATACGCAAGGGTGATTCAAAATATGCTGAAATATTTTGTTTCTCTTCCTGAAATAGGTATGGCCTTTGCACTACTCACATCTGTGGCGCCCATCTACGGCCTCTACACCTCCTTCTTCCCTGTAGTCCTCTACATGCTTTTTGGAACAGGACGTCACGTTTCCACTGGTAAGATTCTCATAAAAATTCTCTTGATACTATTTGTGGTACTCTCTCCAAATATTCAGGTGTATCATCCAAAATAGTTGTGGTATTTATAGTAAATAGATACGGTAGTAAATAATTGGAGTGTGGAGTTGTTCTAGAATGTCAGTGTTTACATTGAATGTTGAGACAATGTGCTGTGGTGTCCCAGGTACATTTGCTGTGGTGAGTCTGATGACTGGCTCTGTGGTGGAACAGCTGGTCCCCACCCCTCTGGAGCTGAACTCCAGCAGTCCTGAGGCTGCAGACTTCGAGGCCCAGAGGATCGGTGTGGCCTCGGCTGTAGCCCTCCTCTCAGGGATTATGATGGTGAGAACTAGAGGAGAAACTATTGATGTAATCGATGTAACTGTACTATGGTGAAAAAGGCAATTTTTTCTATCCCAGATCATTTTGTGTGGCAATTTAAAAGAACAATGGTCTGACACAACCTCATGGAACATCAAAATGCAATATTTACAATATTCTCAAGATGAGTTATTGAAAATAAACATTGTGGGAATGTATCTATGGTGGTTAGACTGTAGTCCTAATTGGGTGTTATTCCCCAGCTATGCATGTTTGGGCTCCAGTTGGGGTTCCTCTCCACATACCTGTCAGAGCCCATCGTCAAGGCTTTCACCAGTGCCGCTGCCTTCCACGTCACCATCTCACAGCTACAGAGCATGCTGGGACAGCGGCTCCCTCGCCACACCGGCCCCTTCTCCCTCTTCAAGGTCAGCAGCCTGAGATACAACATGATCATGGTGTTATTAGTGAAGTATTTCAGGGAATGATAAAGGACTGAGAGAGCTGTCAAAATATGATTAGGCATTTTTCATTTCCAGACCCTTGCATCTGTGATGGAGAACCTGCCCCACATTAATATGGCGGAGCTGCTGATCTCCCTGGTGTGCCTGGCAATCCTGGTGCCTGTGAAGGAGGTCAACATGCGCTTCCGCCAACGTCTGCGCACACCCATCCCTGTAGAGATCCTCACAGTAAGTCTTTACTTAATACTATTCTGCCACTATCCATTATAATGCACACAATCTCACCTTTTTATTTCAGAATACTTTCCAGTCATGAATTGTCCAGACTTGATATTGATAATGTAGTGTCAAGTCTGATATCTCTTGTTCCCCCTCAGGTCATAATAGCAACAGGAGTGACCTATGCCTCCTCTCTGGACTCTAAATATGGCATTCAGATCGTAGGCCACATCCCTGCAGGGTAAGTAATGACTATCGAAGCATTATCATGACTACAGTACCTAAAAGAAGTCCAGAAATGATTTTATTTTTCCCTTATCAACCCGTCTTTGGTTCTCATATTTCCAGCTTCCCTAGTCCACGGATGCCTGCGTTGCACACATTACCTGAAGTTGCCGGAGACACGGTTGCTATCACGTTTGTGGGTTATGCTGTGTCTGTCTCTCTGGCAATGATCTACGCAGATAAGCACGGCTACTCCATCCACCCAAACCAGGTGCAGTGGTCTTCCACTGATACAATCCAATACTGGAAACTCAACACACAGTCTGGTTGGTTTGTATTGATCCCATACATGTTTGTCTTGCAACTGCAGGAGCTACTGGCCCACGGCATCTCCAACACTGTGTCCTCTCTCTTCACCTGCTTCCCCAGCTCTGCCACTCTGGCCACCACCAACATCCTGGAGAGTGCTGGGGGGTATACACAGGTAACCATTACTCAACTCTTGTCTGTTTTATAAACATACTACTCCCCTTTGTCTAACCAAGAACCAGCACCTGGTGATACCTCTATCTAGGCATTCATCCTAGGCATTCATCCTAGGCATTCATTTCATGATAAGGATACAGTATATTCAATTCTCTAAAACTCTGTGGATAATATATGCCATTTAGCTGACGCTTTTCTCCAAAGCGACTTACATTGCAGTGAGTGCATACATTTCAGTATATATGGTCCCAGCAGGAATCAAACCCACGACCTAAGCGTTCTCACATGTATGTGGATCTCACATTAGAAATTGGTTTGCTTAAATATTCTCTGCATAATGAAACAGCCTTCTGATCTGATCAGCACAATCATAACACTCTCTGTCCCTCCAGCTATCTGGCCTGTTCACCAGTCTGGTGGTTCTGATCGTTCTGCTGCTGATTGGTCCTCTGTTCTACTTCCTGCCCAAGGTGTGTGTGTGTGTGTGTGTGTGTGTGTGTGTGTGTGTGTGTGTGTGTGTGTATATCTTACATATTGAGTTGAACTTTTGATGGATAAACAGATGTCCACTCATGTTTGACTCCTCTCTATCCTCCTCTCCCCAGGCAGTGCTGGCATGCATCAACGTCACCAGCCTCAGGCAGATGTTCCTGCAGTTCCAGGACCTACCTGACCTGTGGAGAGTCAGCAAGATCGACTTTGTAAGTAACTACCCATGTTTCATATCAACTGACAAACATGATACATGTGCCACTAATTTATTGTTTTGATCAATACGCACTCTAATTACCTGAATTACAGAGTCAGTTATTTAAGCTCATTTGGACTAGCTCCTCTGTTGCATTTATTGAATGTTCTGTGTCGTATCATCACACATGCAATGGTGATCCACATGATGTGAACCTGTTGGGACTGTATGTTTGTGCAGGTAGTGTGGTTGGTGACCTGGTTGTCTGTAGTGATACTCAATGTGGACCTGGGTCTCGCCATCGGGGTGGTCTTCTCAATGATGACCGTCATCTGCCGTACACAGAGGTAGGCATTCACCCCACCCAGCATAACTGATCCACGGTTACTGTACATAGAGCTACAGCCAGTGTGGTTGTACAAGTGAAGACTGCTAAATGCTCGGTTGTAAGCAATGCCTAGCCTGCATAACAACCTGTGTAGTCAAGCATTGGGAATTGTTAGTGCATTCATCAGCAACAATAATCAGGCTCATTATGCCTTCCAATACATAGTAGCAAAGCTCTGGAGATCCACCTCTGTGCAAGAATAGAGCCTTGTAGACCAGAGCACTGTGAATTAATATCCCTCCTAGGTCTGTTGTTTCTGGAGGTTATGGACCTGATGCACTCACCCAAGGGAAAGAGAAGAAGTATAACCATGAACAGTTTGACATACAGTTTGTAAACACAGTGATGTTGTTGTCCTCAGGGCTGGGTGCTCAGTGCTGGGTAGGGCCAGCAACACAGAGATCTACAGACCTCTAGAGAACCACAGCAAGGTGAGAGGACTTCTACACAATATAATATACTATGCTATACTATATTATATGTAACCCAGTTGAAAAAGTGATAAACTCACTCCTCAAGTTGAAATACCCTCACCTGTGCCATCGAATTGATAGCTTTTCGGTGATGGTCACGTGTGTTGGCAATTCAGAGGGCACAGGGTCTAGGCTTGTGTGAGTTCAGAGTGTGAGGAAGCAATACTGTTTGTGTGACACCTGTTGTGTATACTATACTATACTGTAATGCCATAGTGCCATACTACTTAGTACTTAGTGAAATGATCTGCCCTCTCCCTACAGTGCTACGAGGTTCCAGGGGTGAAGATCCTTACCTACAATGGACCCATCTACTACGGCAACCGCAGCTTCTTCAGGGAGGATATGAGCAGGCTGCTGGGCCTCACCCCCGAGAGGATCCGCAGTAGAGAGAAGGCCAAGAAAGCCCTGGAGAAGAGGGAGAGGGAGGCTGTCAACACTGTGGTGAGACTGCACTACATACAATCTATACTGTGTTGTGCAATATCATACACTGCACATACAAGGACATGCTGTGTTCTCTAAAAACATAATACACTTTTTTCTACTTGTGCATTTGTAACGCTCCTCTAACACACAGACAGAGTTTAAATGGAAAATAATTAATAATAAATGGTATAATTTGGGTTTACTCTTATAACTTAATGTGTTTTTTTTTGTCTTTCAGGAGAGAGGTGTTGCAAACACATCATTTTCATCAGAAAATGAATTCTTTAAATCTGGTAATTGATGATAGTGAATACATACATGTTGATGATAGGCCTGCGGTTATTAAATTCACTCCTTGTTGAGAAACATATTATATTTTATTAACTTTTTCCCCCTCTCTGCAGAAACGTCTGAGAATGAAGTCCAGGCTGTGCTTATTGATTGCAGCAGTGTGATTTTTGTTGATGTTGCTGGAGCCAGACTGTTCATACAGGTGAGTCAATGAAGGCATGGTGTGTTGCACTGTACCTATTGTATACCTCTGTTAGATTAATAATCTGACAAATTCATGACAAATATTGTTTTTTTCTAGATGTGTATTGAATGCCAGAAAGTTGGGGTTTGCATATACTTGGCAAACTGCAATGGTAAGACTGCATTGACTTTATACAAATATCTGAAGTAAAACTAATAGAACAATAATTACAAATATTGATTATGATTTCACTCATAGCCACATTTACAGTCTTTTTGGAGTGACACGATAAGGTTGTAGAATAGTACTGTGTGGAACAGTCATAGAACGTCTCCCTACAGAGAGTGTGCTGAAGATCCTCACGTCCAGTGGGCTGATGAACTACATGAACCCACAACACATTTTTGTAACTGTCCACGACGCTGTGGTCTATATTCAACAACAGAAGGTACACCTCAAACAAAGAGGAGACATGCAAACTAATTTGAACAATGTTAAAATAAATCTTGTGGTGGCTGTTTGTGTTAATGTCCTTGTTCTTATCTCTGCCAGGAGAAACCTCCAGAAAACACAACTACCGTTTGGGTGTGAGATAAGATGGTCAGTCGTTTTACAGATCCAGATGAATCACAGAAGATCAACCCCACTAATAACTGACTGGGAATAACCTGCTCACCTGGCCTTCAGTGAGAAACACGTCTTCCCACAATGACTTTTAAATGTTGACCCTGGTCCTAGGCAGATGTAGTACTGTGTCAATGTGTATACGCCACTGTGCTTCTAAAACGCAGTGGCCTGTTGTAGCATTTCAGTATGAGATGAAGGAGGAATCAGAGCAGTGGCAGTGCATTACAGTAGGACACATCCAGCAGCCTACAGCACTCCCATAACTCACTGCTGGAATTCAGAATGAATGAGAGGAGACCAATGAAGGGTCAGTCAGCTTTAATATGATATCCCTATTACAGTTAGCTTGATAGATATCAATAATTTAATTACTTTGGTTTGAATTTGACTTATTATGTCTAAATGCTGGAAGATGAATGGCCAGGCATAACTGGTATTTGTCTTGTTTTGGCAACTTACTGTAAATTGTAATACAGAAATTAACCTTACTTCCCTGAATAAAATGCACTGAATGCTTTCTTAAAATGAAGATATGTATATTTATGTTAACTATAATACAGCGCTTGCATGATGCAGAATTTGACTGCATTCACATGAAATATGTCCTTATTATTTGTTATATGTATGCAAATGCATACATCTATGTAAATTATGTGTATTTGAGTAACATTACATACACTGTCCAGTATCTACATACAGTAGACAAATAGCCTCTATAGGCGTATTGTATGCAACTGTAATATCTTTTATAATACTTTTTCCTAAATACTTTTACAATAAACATTACAACAAAAATTGATTGAAGTCTCTTGTCTGTTTTTTTTTATTTTTTATGAATCAAATACACACCAACAGTGCAGTTCATACAGTATGTCTAATTAACATTTTAATAAAAAAAGACAGTTGGAAGGCTGGAAGTAGAAGCATGCTCATCTGACAGGTTTGGAAGAGCAAAGACCAGAGTATTTGTGCTTGGTTATGCAGGGCAGTGTGTCATTGTAATATTCCATGTTCCTCATACAAATGAGGGTAAAACTGTAATTATCAGTTACAGCAATGAACAGGAATGTTTACAGTAAATACATGTTACATTACATTAAATGTAAATAGTTTAATGTACATCAACATTAAATACAGCAAATACAGTCAATGTTTGCATATTTTGAAGGAATTTATCCTTCACAAAAACATTACCAGACACTTCATAATATTTAGGCATGAGTAAGAAGCATCAAACAGTGACATAGCTGAATGTGAAGTAGTGTGCTAGCATACTGCCCTCTGCTGTTCCAGTGTGCGGTCATAGGCATTGCTACCAGCGTACAGTGCACTTCATCATAATCATGTTACCTTGACCTGATAAAAATCGTATGTGGTGCGAGTTCAAAAACAGGGCAAAAAATGCAAAACTAATTATTTGCTTGCTTGATGTTGGATGCCCAAGTTATTCTTTTTTTTCAGTGCATATTTCAAAGAACCCTCTAGACAGTACACCCTTCGGGTGTTCCCTTTAAAGCTCAAGGAGTATTTCACTAATTGGCAGGAAGTAGCCCACATCCATTAAAGTGTGGTACACAAGGCTCTGGCCAAGTGTTTATAAAGGTATCTACTGTATACCCCCAGCGGCCCTCAATACCACACACATCCAAACATTTACACAACAAACTCCTCCAACAGTTATATGTGTCTACAGCAGCAAGACCAAACACACTCAGGTAAGGTTGTACAGTGTCAGAACTTCAAGCAATACAAATCCATTATTTTAAAATGAAAACAAATAATTCAAAGAACAAAACAGTAAATCATATAGTATCAGATTCAAGAGTGCATCTAACCAATTACATGGTACATGGTAATACATTGTCTGTGCCTGTTTACAATAGCTGAAGAAGAGATAAACAAAACAATATCACTGTATTGCACAACTCATTCTAGTGTTTTATGCAATCAATTGGTCTAAATTGCACATTTTGGCATAGGCACGAA
Source organism: Argentina silus (assembly GCF_951799395.1). Lineage (NCBI taxonomy): Eukaryota > Metazoa > Chordata > Actinopteri > Argentiniformes > Argentinidae > Argentina > Argentina silus. The sequence goes on from NC_139662.1 coordinate 3,044,207, forward strand.
GCACTCAGTAATCTCTCTCATAAACATACATACTATTATGAAAACGAATCCAACTAAACACCAATATTCATGCTCAAAACAATAATTGGTGAACTGCACAAAAATACCAGCAATCTGTTCATATAAAAATAAAATTATTAAAAACTTGCTGTATAATTTGTCTGGTCTTTGGTTTCCATCTTGTGGTTAAAAAGTAAAATGGCAGGATCTAAACTTCAGAGTAAACACTCTCACAAGCATTCATGCTAACTTACTGGAGTATCGAATACGCAAACAGAACACATCTATATACATTGCAAGACTAGGTATTGAAAAGTCATTTAAATGGCATTAATAATTCTTCAGTCCTAATATCCACTTATCCTGTGAAGATGTTGTAACTATATCCTTATTATATAATTTAGAATGTAAATGAGGTTCAAATGTTGGTTATTGGCGATCAACAGTTTAGCTGTAAATACTGAGGATTACGTTTGCTCAATGTATAAGTGGGATCTAAAAATAAAATAAATGGCATGACTCAATCTTTGGCACAGTCTCTTTGGAGACACACCGACACCACACATTTGCTTTACACACCAGTGCACATGCTGTGCCATATACAGTACAGTAACCCTTACACGGTCTAACGCCTTTTTAGATTAGATTAGATTAGATTAGATTAGATTAGATTCAACTTTATTGTCATTGTGCAGAGTACAAGTACAGAGACAACGAAATGCAGTTTTAGGAACATGATGCGATGATTACTTTAAATATTTGTTCCATTCCCTACCTGTTTTAAGCTATAAGAATGTCTTTGTAAACACAGTCTGACAGTAGTTATAGTTCAGTTACCAGTCATGCATTGAAATCTGTTGAAGAAGGCATTTCTGGACTGGGCATCATCGGGGGAGGAGTAGCGGAATTTAGAATACGCCTTTTCGCTCTCTGACTTGCCCCACGGCAACTTGATCTTAGATGCGTGGCCCACGATGACATCATCACAGGAGCCGACGTGAAGGGAGCCGAGTCCATCGATGAAGAATTCTGGAGGGTCAGAATTGATTGCCGTGAATATCCTTAAAATGTGTGACAACCTTGATTTTTATACAACTAATCATTTAAAGAGCCACTAGTCGATGAGAACCACTTGGACAGCTGCACTTACCACTTCTCAGCCTGGTTGGGGAGAGGAGAGGATACACCATTGAATTAGAATTCAGCTTTGGTGAAGCTGAAATTGCCATGTTCTGATAGGCTATGTCAGCTCTATGATTTTTTTTTCAATACAATAACTTTATTTTCCCCATGAGACAACTTCCTGTGCTATGGGAGACACACTCACCTAGATGAGCCACTCGTGCCAATCGGGGGTCAAAGCCAACCTGCTGCACCATGTCTGTCCGCCCCAGGAAGAAGTTGATCACCCCATCAGCCACCACGCAGTTGGGAAAGCCCTCGACGGTGTGATGGTGGCCCCTCCTTGTGTGTAAGCAGTCCCCCTCCTGGCCCCCCTCCTCCACAGAGATGGTGTGGCGGTAGGTGGCAGTGTATCCCGTCACTTCTCTCACTGCACCACCCACCTGGGGTTACAAACACAATGTCCACAGAGTGAGACTGAAAAAAAAACAACTGCTGCTCTGAGTGAAAAGGAAAAAGAAACCACAACTGCCAAACTAGGGCTCTCTTCATGGCTGCTGTGTAGCAGGATTTACATAATGAGAATTGTATGCGGTTCAACACGTTTCTGCACAAGTTTCCCATTTTATGCCCATAGCACACAGTTTACAGTTGCTACAGGATATACAATAACTGAATCTCCTGCTATTTCCTCTGGAACTGAAAAGTGAAAATCTGCATACTACTATACAACTAGTGCCTCCCTGCAACTTTATGACACACTGCACTCTCACCTGAATTTAACTGATTACCATGACATCAGAACAAAGTTGATGAGTGCCTTGATTGTATGCTTTTGCAGAAAATTAGAAGATTGTATTAATAGTTGTGGTTTGTAATCAATCTCTGGGATCAGAGAGGCTGTATAGGCTTCTCTCTGTATAGAGAGCTGATGAAGCTGTAAGGGTCAAAACAATGGCATGACAATCACTTGTCAGAATATCACAGTGTGTGGAGTCTTCGTCGTTTGTTTGCTGAAGAACATTTCTGGATATGCATTATGTGCATTATGTTCATATGTCCTACTCTGTCTCATAGGGATGAGGGAGGCGCTTACCAGGTCCAAGGTGGTTTTCTCCAAAATGTCCACTAGCTTCTCCAGCTTGGTGTTGGACGTAAAGATGAAGTCATCGTCCACCCACAGCACGTACTTGGTAGTCACCTGGGAGACTGCCAGATTTCTGCCTGCAAACCAACCCTGGAGGGGGAGAGGACAAAGACTTGGAACAGACACACCACACTCATGTCTTCATAGGACAGTCAGTATCATTCCAGGTAACACTTTACTTGTAGCATACAGTTATCATTCATAGTGCATTATAAAACATAACATATTATGATACATCATAAAGACATAAGGCATCATACATGCCTAAAAATGAGTTATATCGAATTATAACAATATGCTTTAAGTCAAGTGTTACTGACTTCCCCAACATGAAGCTGGCTTCCAATGCCAAGCTGCCGTACCTTTCCAAAAGGCATGATGTAATGTTCTATATGGGGTCCAGTCACTGGTTTGGGGTGCTCATTGTCATCTGCGATCACTATGGTTACGTTGGGGTAGTACTGTTGTATGCTGTCAATCAGATTCTGCAGTTTGTCATAGCGCAGAAAAGTCTTGGTAGCTATTGTGACAAGGGTACTTATCTTGTATTCTAGGAAAAGAGGAAAGACAAATTAATATTCAGTTATTCATATTTGCTCAGATTATCATTTAAGTATGATATTTTGTAGCTGTGATGTTTTAATCCTGACCACATGCAAACTAAATAGGGAGTAAGGTCCACTAACAGCATTGCAACAACAGCAAATAAACCTCCATAACAGTACCTCCTCTGGCTCCAGAGCCTGGGTTATAGAGCTTTGGGCTGACACCATGTCCGATCCTAATGGTGAAAACTGACTGGTGTCCATCAGTCTCAAACTGCACTGGAATAGAGAGCAGAGAAAGACCTTTGATCCCACTAACTCACTGGACATGTACTTTTTTTTTGCACAACAAATTGCAGTGTCCTCTCTGCTAATAACTGATTTGCCCGGCAGCCTAATCTTTGACACAACATTTTCTAGCTCCAAGGTCCTCTTTTGACAGTAGAAATTCCTGTTAGTCATGACACTTTAGATTTGTATGTACTTCTGTTTCTGTTGGTGAGGTCTGTAATTCTCTTAAATATATCAGCTACCTGATGGTTTCGACCCCTGTATTTGAAAGTTTGTAGCAGATCGGACAGCTTAACCATTAAATCCCATTCTTAAGTCTATCTTTTTTTTATTTGTACTTTTTAGTTAGGAAAGCGTTCTACTTGTAGTTGGGGATCCCTCTGATCTTAACAAACATTGTCCTATGTCCATGCTCTCTGTACATGCTAAGGCTCTCTGTACATGCTAAGGCTCTCTGTACATGCTAAGGCTCTCTGTACATGCTAAGGTCTTGCAATATCAATGTGTTTATGCTCAACTAAAAGAATATACTAATCCGTATAAACGAAACCTTTGTTACAACTGATAGCATTTTTGATTAATAGGCTGTTAATATTGATTTAGGTCTGAAACAGCTGGATTCATATTCTCTCTTATAGAACCCAGACTTAACTCTGTAAATAATGAATATCAATAAATATATGAAGCAATAGACAGAACTGAACATTTAATTTGCCTTAAATGTATTCAGACCTACTCATTGAGCCATAAGAGCGTAACTCTTATCTTTGACAGGTAAAAGTAGACAACTTATTTTAGGAATGTCTCCTTCCAACTCTGACAACAGTGCATGTGTTCATGTCATAACTGCATGTATAGATAACCCTACACATGTTGACTCACATGTATCAGCTGTCCTGGGATGGAACAGAGTGTTTGTGTAAGTGACAAACTGCAGCTGTCTGTTCAAGGTGGACAGGAGCCTACTCGACAGAGTCATGTGCATCTCTCCCTCTCCTTTGGTAAACACTCCATCTACGGTGGCTGCTACATCAAACGTCCCCAGGTTTGCAGTTAGAGTCACCTATCACAAGTGAATGTTAAAAATTAATCAATGAGTCAATATTCTATGCCAAATGCTAGTAAGATATTATAAACCAAGACCAGTAGGAAAACTTACCACATGAATGTGTCTGGGCTTTTCTTTTAGACCTAGCCCTTAGGGAAGAGAATGGCATCTTTAGTGATGTCTACATTCTTTACATAGGAGAGAATGAAAATAATTTTGCTTTGTCATCTATCCTTAAATTATTAATTAATTCAGAAAACAATTTCCATAGATTTGCATTTGCCTCTTGTGTGAATATTCTAAGTGGAATGTGGCTGTCGTGTGCACTCGTACCAGGAATAATGATAGTCTTGAGGGGGCGCACCAGCACGCCCTGAGAGGGGTACTGCAGGGGACTATTGGCCTCTGCAATAACCAGCAGGTCTGCAGGGCTCTGGGACCTATAGCCAACACATGGGAGTAGACAGCCAATAAAACCACACTGTCCAGCTGCATCACTTGTGCCACATCTCACTGCATAGCTAAACAGTGAGGATACTTAATCAGCAGGAAACCAACCAGAAAGAGTAGAGAGTAAGCAAAGAAGGGTGCGTCTCAACAGAGTGAGGTGATGATCACAATGTTTACATTCCCAGGCCATGATAAGAGTGTGTACCTTCTCTGGAAGCTGTTGTGCTCCTGTGCTCTGAGATTCTTCACCACTGCCAGCTCCGTGTCCTGGAAGGCAGTATGAAGGTTCTGGGCCCAGACACGGGGAACAGCAACTGGGCAAACGGCAGGTTGATGCTTGTTTTATCACCCACACATACACAGCCATTCAGTGCCAGACGTCTGTGCCAGAGAGAGAAAGATAGCATCAGATGGATGGCGTGACAGGTGGGAAAAAAATGTAAATCAGTCTCTGCATTTGCTGGAAGTACTCAACTCAGTTTCCAACTGAGTGAGAGGAACACAATTACTCATATCTCACCCTGCCACACTTTCTTTCAGGCGGTAGGGGATATTATCATCACTGTGCTGGGACTCATGCAGCCTCTCCTCCAGAAGCCTCTTCATCTTGATTGCTTGTCTGTGCTGCACATCGACTTTGGTGTTAGGGGTCCAGGAGTGTATGAGGATGTACAGCAGAAATATAGAGATCAAAATGGCTGCAAGGGCCTTCTTCTGGACGACACGCATCATGGACACAGACAGAGCAATGTGACAAGAGGACAGAGGGGACCAAAGCCTTGTCTCACGCGCCTCTGCAATAGAGAGGAGATTTCAAAAACATCAGTCACTATCAGTCAAGGTGCATTGTGTTGTTTATGATTTTCATTATTATCTATGATTTAAGGACGCAGTGCAAGTTGTTTACTCTGTGAGCTCGGTGAGTGTATATTCTGAATAGGCTACAGCTACTGTGGTTTACTGCATGTGTCAACCATATGAAATAGACCGTAGACAATACCACAACATTACTTACCTCATACAGTATGTAGGCTAGTGTTGAACTTGCATGTCTCTGCTCAAGTCTATTCTGCGTTATTCTCTTCAAAAAGCTTTACTGAAAGATCTGTGGATTACAGTACATGTTTTTTCTTAGAAGCATGATACCTGACAGTAACAGTATTCTTTTACCAGAAATAAATGGTCACTGGTCCCTTTTAATGTAGAAGGGTCATTACTTGGAATGACATGATGTGAAATGACATAGTGGTATGGTGTGACATTGACAGTGTCAAAATGAAAATGATCGAAATTATGATTTAAATCAAGAGGCAGAGCTGTGCAGATGACAGAACAAAAACATAAAACATACTGATCTGCAGTATTGGCAGCATTGTTGTCTGTGGTCTATTTTATATTGCTAATGCAGTAAACCACAGCCTATTTTCAAAAGTTATATTACTTCAGAAAATTGCTATCTATGAGACAACAAAATGGCAGGTCAATCTTTATTGTAACGATCTTCCAAGCAAAATGTGTCATGTTGCTTTTGAGTAGTTTAATGCCTTACAATACATAATTGTGAGCTATTCATAATAATCATCTAGTTGATTTTGATCTTAAAATGCAGATGGGCCCACTTAAGTGTATTTGTTTGAGGTGTTCAAATGGAGGAAAATACAATTTCGTAATAACATTACATATACAGTGGGGGAAATAATTATTTGATCCCCTGCTGATTTTGTTAGTTTGCCCGATTACAAAGAAATGAGCGGTCTATAATTTTTATGGTACTTTTATTTTAACAAATAGAGACAGAATATCAACAAAGAAGTCCAGAAAAAACACATTATATAAAGTTATAAATTCATTTGCATTTGATCGAAGGAAATAAGTATTTGATCCCCTACAAACCAGCAAGAATTCTGGCTCATACAGACCGGTTATATGCCCATGAGGCACACAGATTACTCCTGTCACTTTAAGAAAGTACTCCTAATCTCTGCTTGTTATGGGTATAAAAGACACCTGTCATTAGAATCAATCTCTTCCATTCCAACCTCTCCACCACCATGGGCAAGACCAAAGAACATTCAAAGGACATCAGGGTAAGAGTTGTAGACCTGCACAAGGCTGGAATGGGCTACAAGACCATCAGCAAGAAGCTTGGTGAGAAGGAGACAACTGTTGGTGCAATTATTAGAAAATGGAAGAAATACAAAATAACCATCAATCGCCCTCGGCCTGGAGCTCCATGCAAGATCTTGCCTCGTGGGGTAAGGATGATCATGAGAAGGGTGAGGGATCAGCCCAGAACTACACGGGAGGAGCTTGGTAATGATCTCAAGGCAGCTGGGACCACAGTCACCAAGAAAACCATTGGTAACACACTACACCGTAACGGATTGAAATCCTGCAGTGCCCGCAAGGTCCCCCTGCTCAAGAAGGCACATGTACAGGCCCATCTGAAGTTTGCCAATGAACACCTAAATGATTCAGAGAAGGCTTGGGAGAAGGTGATGTGGTCAGATGAGACCAAAATTGAGCTCTTTGGCATAAATTCGACTCTTCGTGTTTGGAGGGAGAGAAATGCTGAATGCTACAATCCCAAGAACACCATCCCCACCGTCAAACACGGAGGTGGAAACATTATGCTTTGGGGTTGTTTCTCTGCTAAGGGTACAGGACGACTTCACCGCATTGAGGAGCCAATGGACGGGGCCATGTACCATAAGATCTTGGACGAGAACCTCCTTCCCTCAGCCAGTGCACTGAGGATGGGTCGTGGATGGGTCTTCCAGCATGACAATGACCCAAAACATACAGCCAAGGCAACAAAGGAGTAGCTCAAGAAGAAGCACACTAAGGTCATGGAGTGGCCTAGCTAGTCTCCAGACCTTAATCCTATAGAAAATTTGTGGAGGGAGCTGAAGCTTCGAGTTGCCAAGCAAAAGCCTTGAAACCTTCAGGATTTGGAGAGGATCTGTAAAGAGGAGTGGACCAAAATCCCTCCTGAGATGTGTGCAAACCTGGTGACCAACTATAAGAAACGTCTGACTTCTGTGCTTGCCAGCAAGGGTTTCTCCACCAAGTACTAAGTCATGTTTTGCTTGGGGATCAAATACTTATTTCCTTCGATCAAATGCAAATGAATTTATAACTTTATATAATGTGTTTTTTCTGGACTTCTTTGTTGATATTCTGTCTCTATTTGTTAAAATTAAAGTACCATAAAAATTATAGACCGCTCATTTCTTTGTAATCGGGCAAACTAACAAAATCAGCAGGGGATCAAATAATTATTTCCCCCACTGTACATGACATCATAATAATTTCTAATACAATGTTGACCAGTAGCCATAAAAGACTAAACATTTGTCAAACAGCAGAGTCTTACCTTTCGTCAAGCCGCCTTTGCTGTCTCGGGTTGTTTGTGATGTGCCAGCCTTTTGCGTGTCCTTACTTGACCAAGTTAATCATTCCTTACCACTCCTCTGTCCATCATGTGTCGATTCGGAAGGTAATTTTATTTGATTAAATAATAACTTGAATTTAAATTCATATAGGACAACTGAAACCACTGGCTTGATTAAAACAATTACATTTACATTTTAGTCATTTAGCAGACGCTCTAAGTAAGAGAAATAATCACAATCATCACAAGTAAGACTTTCTATAGGAATATGTGCCACAAGCAGTCACAGTGCTAGATAAAGGGAAACTTTGGTAAAGGTGCAGAAAAGATATGGTTGGTTGCCACCGTCCCCATAAACTGCCACTGGAATGTTTTATGTCTTTAGGACTGATCTAAGGAGAACAACTACAAACATCTGTTATTAATTTCAATATTAGTTTGTTTTAGTTCCACTTTTATAGAACTGATATTGTGTGGCAACTTAGGAGAATTACCTTTTCAACAGGTCTCAAATTGTTTCACTGCACATTGCCTTAACTCGTAAAAAGGAAATTCAAATGTATTCATTAACACTAACAACAGTCTCACTCACACAGATTCTGCAGCTGCAATACATAAAACAATCTAGAAAATGTTCAATGTGGCTTTACCCACAGGTGGCATTATCAACACGCCTGATACTGACTGATGCAATTGCTGCACTGTGTTAACATTGTCATTACTACACTTCACTACAGGTATGTGTTCCTTTATTTTTCTCAATTAATAATATTTTAATAGTGTTGGAGTAGACTTGCAATGGTCCTGTAGTCTGGGACCAAACTTCTTGATATTGATAACTCTTGCAGTGCCATACTGAAAATAACATGCAGCAAAAAAGCCACCGTTAACTCCTGATAACATTGGGATCATGTCTTACTTGACTGTACCCATTCAGGGATAAGTGTCAGGCTGGAGTTCGAACTGAGAGGGAGAGTTTCAGGACACAGGCTATAAGTAAGTTTGAGCATGCATATCATAGCTTGCCATGTCAAGGTGCAATGAGGAAAACACTTTTTTGAGTTCAAACCTGTTTTTCATCTTACTGGATTATTGTTGGGTGGTTGCTGTTATCAGAGTCTTAACACAGCTCTTCTCAAAGAACAGCGCTGACCTGGTGACAGCTACAGCATGTTTCTCAGTGCTCAAGGAACACTTGTACAATACCTCTTTTCACACCACATCCTCACCAGGGTCAATCTCAAGATGTTTCCAGTCTACTGAATCCTGACTATTCATCATTCTGAGGTATTCATGTTCATGCAGTATATTCAAATACCCATGGGTTTAATCAGTTGGATTATTGAACTTGATGAATGCGTAATGTTAATATTTACAGGTTGTGTGTTTTTTTGCCATATTTCTAGACTGAACACAGACTGTGGTTGTAGCCATTTTGTATAATCTGCAAAAATAAATATTTTTGCCTCATGTATCTCACACTACAACCCCTCAATATTTAAATGTAAAGCATGTAAACAATGAGTACATGCATGCTTTATGAATACATGAGGCCAACATGCAAAATATACTTATTTTAATAGATTATGCAAAATGGCTACAACCAAAATGAGCGCTCAAAAACAGGCCCACACACATGCCAATGTGTGCTGTGCGTGCTCATAAACAAAATCAATGTAATGATTGAGTCCTGATGAGTCCTTTGCTTTATACAGTAACATTATAGGTACATTTCAATGATATAATAATAATAATAATAAAGGGTTGGGGTTTATTAAAAGTATTCAAACTTAGATTGTTCTCCACTTCAGAAAGTCAAGTAAGCAACAGTATTGTGTTTGTCTGTTCAAAAGTAGGTACAGTACACTTACACAACTGTAAGTACTGTGCATCTTGCAAAATATAGGTTGTCAGTGGCTTCCTGTAGTGGGAACAGCTACAACCACAAGAACTGCGATCCATTAACTCAAGATTGTTGGTGATTATCTAACACTTGTAGGCCCGTTTGTAGTCTCTTTGCTCTAGTTTCCAGTTGCCTATTCATATGACTGTCCATTAAAACATTCAGTTGATAAACGTTTTCCTATTAGTTGATTAATCTACCGATGTGTGACATTTGACGGAAATGTGAAATTTTTTCGCCTTATTGTTCATCTTGAGTCTTCCTGTATTTCCCCCCTGTGGGTTTCAAGTAGGGCCTGTCTGGTCGTATTGTTTCCTGATTTCCTCAAGAGGTTCCCAATCGAGCACATTTCCATTTCCTGCGTTTGGATTTTAGCCCCTTGAATGAGATACAACCATCGGAATATCTTTACAACCCCATCTTCGTATCTTCACCGCTCACAGATCGTTCCATCGTTCCATCGTTTCCACCTATTTGCAGGTAACTTTCACCAGCTTTGGAGGTATATTCGTGATCCAGTGGGTTTTAAAAGTATTGGCCCTGGACAAATGTTAAAGAAAACATAGATAAACTAATGTAGGCCTATTTAAATAGTTGGTTTCAATGTGCGTTATTTTGGCGACCATTTAGTTGGCGATTTTAACAGCCTATATCGTTATACTCGGAATAAAAGTAGATTTTATATAGCCTAGTTTTTTATTAGCAGTGACTATTAGCGGCATCATCTCTAAAACACTGTAAGACCCCCCCTCCAGGCTCTGGTACGTAATCTAAAATGCTCCAATCACACGATACCATTCCAGAGATTACCCCGTGATGCTGAAGAGCTGAAGAATGTGATTCAGTACCCTACTCGTGTTTTCATTTATTTTCTGGAGGTAAAATACACCCAAACTTGAATACGGAATCACTGTATGTGTAATATTCAAATATAATGCCGGCCTATATTTTATATATAGATAGACAACAATCAGACATAGGATTGTAAATGCATTGTATGATTGTACGATGCGCTTTCAATGTAGGGGTAGATTTCTATCCTATCGCGCTTGCAAATGACTCTCTGATCAGCAAACAAAGGTAAATAACACATTTTAAGCCAAAATGAATGATAAAAAACAGAATGTTATGTTATGCATATAGTTAGCTATAACGATCTAGCCAGATGATTGACGTTTATGAATGATGAGACGGATCAGTGTTATGTTGTCATGATGGACTGTAACATTGTATACATTTTGCTCAGAGACACAATTAAATATACACTCAATGTTGGAAAGTCTAATTTATGGTAATTTTATGATTAGTTGTATTTCATTATCTGAACTCTGCTTGGGAGAATTCTAACGGTCAGCCATCACGAAGACACTCAGGGCAAATGGGCTAAATGCAAATCGACAAGATTCAACTGAGCTGCCACACTGACATTACAGCTGAAGGAGAAACAGGCCTATGGCATATCAGGCCATATCTATCTCAAATATGCTTCCCTATAATATTTAATATGTTTACAGTAGGGCAGGCATCAAAGGGTTTAGTCTGTTAAGTAGGCCTACTTCATGCCAATGATTAATTCCTTGTCTCAGGCTAGAGGTCTTTAACCTTAACTGTGTGAAATTGTCAGGCTGACAGATCTTTGGAAAAACTAGCGGCATTTGATCGGCTGGGCGATATGGCCTTAATATGATATCTCAGTGTTTTCCATATTTATGATGGTATTTGACGTTGCAATGATCGTTAACACCTTCTCTTCTCAGTCATGGATGTATGGCTAGATATTTCCATGTTTTTTTAAATGCTTCACCACCTAAGCAAGAATTTACTTTGTTTCAGTTGATGGCGAAGTGAAGTGAATGGTCCACTTTGCAGAACCCCCATGTATTTTAATCTCAGACAGACATGCTGTGATTGGGGTGGACAGGAGCCAGCCAGAGGTCAGAGGTCACCACCACCATGAAGTGCCTCAGCTCCAGATGTGCCTTCTACCTGGGCATTGTGGTGGGGACCTGCAGCGTGTACTTCTTCCTGCGCCAGGTATGGTTTGAAAGGGGCTATCCTGTGCTGGGAGAGGGCCAGGAGGAGAGCTCAGGAGCAGTGGAGGAGAGGCAGGCCAGTGACAGCAACAACTGGAGGAAGGAGGGGTCTGCCCTCATCAACCTCAACCACCTTCACCACACAGGTACTGTAGACACATACTCCTCAAGCAGAGACAAAAAGACCCCTCATGGTGTGCCTCTGCTGATCGCATAGGAGCGCTATAGGTCATCTTTTCTGCCTGCTGCAATAAGACTGTACAACTCCTTTTAACTTTTATTGTTCAATAACGTTTGTTAAAAAAAGGGCCTCTTGTCAACATATACTGTATAGACATAACTAGAGTTGAGTGTTGTTGTGATTGTATTGTTTTGTAGTATTGTTGTATTGTTTTGTAGTATTGTTTTTGTGTGTGACTGTATCCCCAGGTGAGGACAGTCGTGTGGCAGATGAACTGTACCAGAAGGTGCGTGTGTTGTGCTGGGTGATGACGGGACCCAGTAACCTGCAGACCAAGGCCCGCCACGTCAAGGCCACCTGGAGCCGCCACTGTAACGTGGTGGTGTTCATGAGCTCTGTGGACGACCCCGACTTCCCCACCGTTGGGCTGGGCACAGGAGAGGGCCGTGACCAGCTCTACTGGAAGACCATCCGTGCCTTCCACTATGCCCTGGAGCATCACGGCCATGAGGCTGACTGGTTCCTCAAGGCTGACGACGACACATTTGTGGTGGTGGACAACCTGCGCTGGATCCTGTCCAACCACACACCTGAGGAGCCCATCTACTTTGGCAAGCGCTTCAAGCCCTACACCAAGCAGGGCTACATGAGTGGTGGCGCAGGTTATGTGCTGAGTAAAGAGGCCCTTAGGAGGTTTGTGGAGGGATTTCGGACCAAGGTGTGTACACACAGTACCCCTGTGGAGGACCTAGCGCTGGGACAATGTCTGGAGAAGATGGGCGTCCTCGCTGGGGACTCCAGAGACACATTGCAGCGTGAGACTTTCCACCCGTTTGTGCCAGAGCACCACCTGACCGGCAAGTTCTCCAAGAGCTTTTGGTACTGGAACTACTGCTACTACCCCATTGTAGAGGCAAGTCTCTGGAGCGTTGTCTGTTTAATAGCTGGTTTAGTGGCTGTTTGTGGGAGATGTAGTGCACTGTAAATTATTCCTTGTTTGGAACTCCATGCTTATACAGAGCTTTTTATTATTTATATTTTTTTTATACAGTGAAAGCCAACAAAACCAATATATCTAATCAGTTTTAACTCATACAGTACATGCACAGAACATTTCTGCATCTACAGAAAATGTTTAAATAGGCCTCAGAAAAAGAATTACCCCTCTTTATCAGCAAGAAGGAGGGAACAGTGATTAAGTCAGGAAAACAGGGTTCCAAGATGGTGAACTGATTTGTCTTTCAAAACCTTTAATTCCATTAGAGTCCATCTGTACTTGAAGTTAGTTGAATATTGGTGACAATACTCTTAAATCTATAAAAGGGTGTAGACATATGCACTGTACAAGTACAATGCAGTACATACATCCAAGCTGGGGTTTTTTGATGAGAAAAGCCCAGCTTGGATGTATGTATTATATAAAGGATATCTGATGTGGATGCTGTATGACAAAGTTAATGAATATTTTATGATCCCATTCATTTAGATTCCCTGTGGGTGTTTGGTCCTTCTTAGAGTGGGAACGTAACACGGTACAAAAGGGGAAAAAAGGAAATGAGACTGATGCTTTAGTGGATGATTGCTCTGGAGACAATACCTTGTCAACAATAGCAAAATTAGCCAATTTGTTACAGATAATGCCACTAATTCGTTGTGCTTTGCAATTTAAATGAGACAAGTCTATTATGAGTCTGTCAGGCATTATCCATCAGTGCATATGACAATGCACAAGGGTAAACAAGCCTAAAGATACAATTTTTTTATCTTTGTGAAGCAAAGATAAAAAAACCGATGTCTCTTTCGTAACAAGGTCATTCCAAATAGTTCAAACTCTTAAAAAAGAGCACTGTAGCAAAGGTCACTGGTGTTTACTTTGAGCCATATTGTAACTTGTGTGTTTTTCCCAACAGGGTCCACAGTGCTGCTCAGACCTGGCCGTATCCTTCCACTACGTGGAAGCAGAGCTCATGTACATACTGGAGTACTACACCTACCACCTGCGTGCCTATGGCTACGGGCCCCGCTACCGGCCCACTCTACCCGATGGCCTGGGTCTGGGCCTGGGAGGACTCACACAGACAGAGGGGGCAGCAGTGGCAAAGGGAGCAGTGGAGGGGACAGGGAAAGGGCCAACCCCAGCCATCACTATGGGTGGAGATCAACACAAAGTGGAGGCAATGTCAGAGAAAGGGGCAAAGGGTCACCCCCCCCCCGACAACAGGACAACAGTTACACAGAGCAGACTGCAATGATCCTCACTATATTTGAATGTGTGTTTTAGGCAGAAATTGAGGTGTGTAGTTAATATGTGGTAACACATGGATGTGAAGGAATGGTCAGGCCAGAAACATGTTCCAAACACGCCACCCACATGGTATACCTGTGGCCAATTTCGCACAGTTGGTTGATTTAAATTTCTAATGTTATTAATAGAATCTTGAGTCCATTAATCTTTTAATGAGTCCATTAAGCTTTTTTTTATCTGTTATTCTTTTCAACTCTAATTTCACATATACATACTGTCATCCACTGCTACAACTCTTTATAGAGTTGGCTGTGTGATACTATATCGACAGTATATTATCACTGTCACTGCTAACAGTGTTGCCATCCACCTGTAAAATAGTTTATTGTTATTGGTTAGGGTTTTAATGTGTCTTCTTCAGGATCAGATACAGTATATTTAATGTCAGGTCTTGCTGGTAGAGCATATTTATGTGCTCCTTTTTTGACATAGTATTTAATCGCTCTGTGGCATATGTGTGTTATTTCTTGAGATACAGATATATATCTTGATTGTCTCCAAGATAATCTGTGGAGCAGTTTAATTGCCTTACAGTGGGATAATGTAGATGTCTGTCAACTATGTTTGAATGACAGATGTTTTCATGATAGTTTATGATTGTCATGGTTACATTTTGTACATTGAAAGGGTGACTTGAGTTTAGCAACACTGCTGCCATGTACTGTAGTATTATCGATACATTTACAAGTTTAACTACTTTTGCCACATCACTGCAATGCAAATGTTGCATTTTTGAGACTTTGAAAGGTGTGTTGTCCCTTGTACTACCAAAATACTACTCTTTTAATCAACTCTGATGTACATGTTATCGTGAATAGTCATAAATGTCATCCACTAATAAATAATGTGAGTCTATATCCCTGTGTGCAGTACATTCAGAGAGGCTCCAAGTCTGACTGCAGGCAAACATTGACTAATCCTCTTGGGATGGATATTATCAAATTATCTTTCTCATTGCGTTGATTATTTGGTGAATTTGAATTTTTGCCACCAAATATATTTTCTTTTAACTGTTCGTTGTTGTTGTTGTTCGAGATATGATTGGCTTATTTTATCTATGTAATTTTAATTGTATGCACAAATGCTTTTATGATGATTGTAAATGACTTGTTATCCAAACAAGATGTGTAGCTCTGTATGTATTGTAGCATGAAGGGTAACAGTACACAGTATTTTCTAGAGCCTATATTTTGCATTCTTTGAGAGGTGTGAAATGGTCACAACTGGACCATGTTGCACTGGATCTTCCATGCCTTTAGTACCGGTGTATAATGGTTTCTCTTCAGAGTAATATTGATATGTAATTTGATATGGCATTACACAAAGATATGGAACGTGATGAGCATGAATGAGTATAGCCTAACGTAGTTTCAACTGAGAGACTTTTGCGAGGGGCAACCAGCCTACTTACACAACTGTGACAATAAACACAAAGGCCTGTTAAATCAATTGTTTATTTAAAATGTTTATCTTGAGTCTTATGGTAAGGAAATAGATCTTATCAGATGTTACTGTTGATGTCTTTCAGATAAAACATGTTATAAACAAATAGTTGCTTAAACAAATAGTTTTGCATTGTATATCATCTCAAATCTTCTGAGAAGGGATTGTCTAGGCTTGATGATAGAGATGTTTAGTGTGATGCTCCTGTTTTACCCAAGTTGTAATATAATGTCTTTCTAACTTGTACAGACTAAAAGGATGCTCTATTTGCTGATCAGGTGTGTCAGAGGTGTACAGGTGTGCCATTAAAGTCCATCTGGATTTAAAGTCAGTTGAATATTGGTGACTCAAATATTCTAACTCTATAAAAGGGTGTAGACATATGCACTGCACTAGTACAATATACATATATTTTTGTTTTGATGAAAAAACCCCAGCTTGGATTTATGTTTTATATAAAGGATATCTGAGAGTGGATGCTATATGACCAAATTAATTCATATTTTATGCTCCCATTCATTTAAATTCCCTGTGGGTGTTTGGTCATTCTTACTGTATAAAAGGGGAAAAAAAGGAAATCATACTGATGATTTAGTGGATGATTGCTCTAGAGCAAAATTAGCCAATTTGTTATAGATAATGCAGCTAATTAATTGTGCTTTGCAATTTAAATGAGACAAGTCTATTATGAGTCTGTCAGACATTGAACATCAGTGAATAAGACGATGCACAAGTGTAAACAACACATTCGGTATCTTTGTGAAGCAAACACAACCGTCTCTTTGATATCAAACGTCTCTTTGATAACAAGGTAATTCTAAATAGTTATCAAACTGTCAACAATGAGCAATTAGTTTTTCACAAACCCAGAGGTACTTGCAGGCATATAAACAACGTCACAAACACACCAGTAGTCAGGTTTAAACTTGGCTAAAAGTAAGAGTTATTTCATGCTGTAGCAAAGATCACAGGTGTTAGCTTTGAGCCATATTGTAATGTATGTGTGTCTGTGTGTGTTTGTTCCTCCCGACAGGGTCGACAGTGCGGTCCAGACCTGGCCGTATCTTTCCACTACGTGGAAGCAGAGCTCATGTACATACTGGAGTACTACACCTACCACCTGCGTGCCTATGGCTACGGGCCCCGCTACCGGCCCACTCTACCCGATGGCCTGGGTCTGGGCCTGGGAGGACTCACACAGACAGAGGGGGCAGCAGTGGCAAAGGGAGGAGTGGAGGGTGGAGTACTGCCAACCCCAGCCATCACTCTGAGTGGAGACCAACACAAAGTGGAGGCAATGTCAGAGAAAGGGGCAAAGGGTCAACCCCCCCAGACATTTACCGAGCTGGCTGTGTGATACTATACCGTGTCTACAGTATATTATCACTGTCACTGCTAACAGTGTTCCCGTAATCCATTTGTATTTGCCATCCACCTGTCAAATAGTTTTTTGTTATTGGTTATTGCAGTTATGTGAAGATATGAAGGGATTTTAATGTCTGCACTGGTCAATGGTGAAGATTCTTGTTACAATGAGTCTTCTTCTGGACCAGATAGACAGTGCCCTCTGTAATTATTGAGACAGTGAAACATTGTTTCTTCTTTTGGCACTACACTCAACAGGTTTGGATTTGAGTCAAAACAATTACTATTGCACTTGTTCTTCAGAGTAATATTGATATGTAATTTGATATGGCATGACACAACGATATGGAATATGATGAATGAATGAGTATAGCCTAACGTAGTTTCAACTGAGAGGCAACCAGCCTACTTACACAACTGTGACAATAAACACAAAGGCCTGTTAAATCAATTGTTTATTTACAAAAGGTATGTTTATCTTGAGTCTTTGGAGAAAAGAACACTATGGTAAAGAAATAGATATTATCAGATGTTACTGTTGATGTCTTTCAGATAAAACATGTTATATACAAATGGTATAGTTTATAGTTACTATATCACAACCCATCTGCACATGCTACAGGTTGATTAAATTCCTTTTGCAATACTCGTAGAACAAATAGTTGCTCTTGTGTATTGTACATCATCTCAAATCTTCTGAGAAGGGCTTGTCTTGGCTTGATGATAGAGATGGCTCAGTGTGACGCTCTTCTGTTTTACCCACGACGAAACCTGGAATAAAACAGTAATTTTATACATTTTTAAATGTGTTTTTCGCAGTATGTAGAAGATCTTCTAGAATTCTTTAATGCAACACATAACATGAAAATTAATCACTTGGAAATGTATTCTTACTTCTCTCAATTACTGTGAGAGAGTATTAACGGTTATACTTCTCTGGTAACCCATAGACAAGTGCTTCTGAAAAGCTTGGTTTTATATTTTAATTTAAAGGCACCATATGCAGGATTGCACCCTCTTCTCACTGCAATGGGAATTGCAATGACAGTTCAGAATAGCGTCTCCTCTCTCCCTCCTCTTGCTCAATGCAAACTACTTCTAACTGTCAATCATTTTCATGTTTTTATCCTGCAAATATCTTCATTATATGACCTTGAAACTAGCAAAGGACCTTTGTGGTTGAAATGCAGTCGTTATTTAGTTTGGAAATGTTCACAGAAACATGAACATGGAAATGTACCACCCACTCACATGGAGACACTCACATGAAACAAGTGCTTTACCAGCAGCTGTGAATTCATACTGTGACAGAAAACCCTGTCATGGATACCCTACACTACGCCATTCCCAAGCCCCATTATCTTATTATGGATAAACTCGAGGGTGCACAGTCAGTTCCGTGACTGGCTATACACAGTACAAACTTTTCCTGCTAAACCCTAAGTTACAAACAAATCCCCTCATTCCCCAAACAAAACTCAAGACAAGGTTGTAATGTGAAACAGGATATATATATATATATTAGAAGAAATCACCAGAATACATATTACAAACATTTTTGCACACAAAGCTTCAGTTGCTTAGGTCGCCTTCCTGTACTGACAAATGCTTCCTTGCAGCTCAGGCAGCAGGTAGCCAATGAGCAAGTTGCAGGTTATACGCCCACAGCAAATGGTAGACGCCCAGAAACGTCAAGAACATTTTGGAAACGCAAATATAGGCAGAGGGAAGGGTAGTGGCAGGTGGACGCAAACTGCCAATGCGTTATAAGTAATGATTCAGCGTGGTTATTTGGTGACAAGGGGAAAAAGCTACATAGAGTATTACACCTTTAAAAGTTGTTAACTCTTTCTTTGCATGTAACAATCTATATTTGACAGGACAAATGCAGTGTCCTGAGTGAAAGGACTTCAGACACACTCACCTCAGTCTGCACTTGTTAAAGAAAAGACCTCTTGGTGTCTCTGGGTATTCCTTCCTCCAGGGACGCACGTTACCTGTGAGAGCAGACACTGAGTGACCGAGGAGAAAACATTTTCTCCAGTGCATATTGGAATTGTTAAAGGTATAAATGATGTTCCACATTTTCCACACTCACCAGGCTCAGAGTTTCTTCGGCCCATAAGTCCAACAAAAATGTCATGCATGTCCCCTGCAAAACAATTGTAATCATGTTATGAAATGCAGTACTCACAGTGTGCTCTATCCATTTGAAATGTATTGTCATAATATCCTCTAATTAATCGAATTAACATTACCATTTCCTCTTGAAAAAGACAGTATATCAAAAGTGGTTTGTCTTACTCTTATGTTGAGACGGTGCACCATTTGTATCTGGAAAAAAACACACTTCATGAAACCCTGTTTGTTACCAGGTTTTCCTTTAATATATCAATAAGAGCCTCAGTGACAGTAGGTTATCAATCACCCCCTCTAACCATCATAAGGATAATAACACCATTATATCTATGATCCGCTACTCAACCTACCCGCACTTCTTCTTCCCATTAGACCCACGAAACTGTCGTAATCCACGTCGCTGTATCTCTTCAGAAGACTTCGCTGGAGGCTACCAAAACTTGGATTCTCCTGGAATGATGGAATTTAATGGGAACATTTCCTTCAAATAACACACATTTCAGTCATTTTGCTCAATTTCAATTTTTACTACAGTACCACAGTAGAGTAAAAAGACACTTCACGTTCTACTCGGAGGTTTAAACAGCTATTGAATGAGAAACCTACCTCTGAGGCTGATCTGTGTAACCCTGGCTCCTCGCAGCTGGACTGGCTCAACCGGAGTTTCATGATGAGGAACAGGACCACCACCAGTAAACCTCCTCTCATCTTCTTTGCACCACCTGCACAAATGTTGGTTAAAGTAAGTGATATTGTGTTGTGTTGACTGTGTTTGTTGTTTTTGTCATCTCAATCTATCCGGTGGCATACTTTTTTCCTACCAATTATTATAACTTTAGCTACATTATTATTATTATTATTATTATTATTATTATTATTATTATTATTATTATTATTATTATTATTATTATTATTATTATTATTGTATACGTATTATATTATTGTATTTACTATTAGCGGATGATGCTGTCATATTTCTACAATTGGCTGTGCTATCAGCGAAGTGTTCTGTAAAAAGTGCACACATAAATCTCCATTGATATTTATCCATAAGTAATGGACTCTGCAGTAATTCAAATATATATATTGACAGAACATACTGTACACATAGGCTACCGTAAAACACGTGTTGTCTGTAGCTTCTTTAAAATGTGGCTTGTTGCCTGTGGCTTTTTAAAAAATGTGGTTTGTGCGTAATAGATGCGCACGGAAAGGTATACATGTTCTTACAAAATGAGTGGGCAATTCATAAACATTAAAAATTATTTGCTTTGTGTAGAGGTTCTTAAAGATATAACATATAGGTGCACACTACAAAAATCCCAAATCTTTTTCAGTTAGTTGGAAAAGTTGAAATACGTCTCCATCTCCAAATGTCACCAAAAAATTTACGCTGTCCAGTTGCCGGGCAAATACATGCTTAATACGTTTACATATACAATACTCCCAAATATCACATATTCTCATCAAAAGACTTATTTACCTGTGTTTTCCGGCGTGGTAATATTCGTTTATGCTAGAGGAGACTGCGCGCGCCCTGCTGCGGAGTGGTGAGAGGAGACAATAGATCCTGCAGTGAGATCCTGGAGGACAGAGTGAGTTGTCCACCCCTCTGAGTATTAAATGATAGCTGGGTATCTGCGTGAGTCCAATCAGCTGCCAAAGCGTAGGTGGGGTCTCAGGTCTTATATGACGTTCTCGTGTTGACTGTCCTCATACAGTATCACTGGTAATCTTCCTATTAAAATGGTGCCACTGGCGCCTGTCTTCCTTTCCAAAAAAAGAACACTATGATCTACGCATTGGATCTACGTCAGTGTCCACAAAAAAAAATCATCTTTACAACATTCATTCACTATAACGTAAAGCCCAATAATAGACACAACGGCGTCATTATTCAATTTAGATGGAATTCCTTGCGAACTGAATAAGCTGCGTGACTTGGACTTGACTTGCAAAGTGAAAGGCAACGATTATGTTTATTCTGTTTCACTAGATTTTGAGACTTTGACAAAGTGTAAGTGAAAGAGACCACTTAATTCAACAGCATTGCTCTCTCTCTCTCTCTCTCTCTCTCTCTCTCTCTCTCTCTGAGACCTGTGGACACTTTAGGCTATTTGCACTATCTTTGCCTTGTGCTAAATAGGTCCTCATGGTGCTGTTTCCTCTTGACTGCCTAACTGTAGATCTAATCTTTGTAGGAGGTAATTATACAGATAGCAGCTGCCACAGCATCTCAACATGAGATATGTATGAATATCTTGGATATAATGTTCATACAGAAGACAAATATTATATATAGAATCAATGCATCCATTATCTTCTTGACTGATGTTTTTTGTATGTTCATGCAGTCTTGTCAACATGAATGCCCACCCCCCCCCCCCCTACATAGTGATTTAATCATTGAGAAATTGAAATTCTGTATACTGAATTTTTTGTATTTACGTGCTTGTTTGACCTTTTATGAAATGAAACTGTCATGTGTTGAAACAGCCATTAAAGAAGCCAAGAGGAATACATTTGGAATAGTTTGGACTCACAATTTCACCTGCTAAAGCTATCAAAGTGATTGGCAGACAGTGTCTTGTGCTTCGAAAGGTCCCTTTAAAGTATTTTCTCCGCTGCTACATTCCTACTTAAATGGTTCTGACAGCCGTTGGCAATAAACATCAATTTTGTAACTTTTTAGTTTAACAGTAGACCCAAGCTAAATTGTAAAGCATGTGATGCAATGTATTAGCCATTGTTGAAGCATTGGTTGACTCCATCACCATCTGTTATATTCAGGATCTGGGCCCCACATTTCATCTGTCCTTTTCTGCTGATAATATATTTTAAGGACAAAATTGCTATTACAATTCATTCAACATCTTAAAGCTCATTATTTCAAAATGAAAATGAAGTTCATGTATTGTGCCAACAGTTTAAGGGAACACAAAGCAAAGCTCTGCTGTATGGATGCACATCAACAATCACCTTGCTGAGCAATTACTCAAGCAATTACACATCAATGGATGTTTGTGGAACGCAACTAACCATGAATATTTCAGTGATGTAAACTTTGAGATCATAGCCATAACCGTGGACCAGGCAGTGTCTGGGGGAAACATATCTAAATGATTTAGCCCTCCAGAGACTGTGGAGGGGGTGAACAGAACAACAAAGGACAGGCAGGGATTCAAATGTTGCTTTTTACAAAAGGTTAACACCGCCATGTTTTAATAATGACCTCCCTAGTCCATATTTGTCTGTTCCTGTATTTTGTAGATCATCCAGTTGGGTGGGGGTGAGGGTGGGGGTAGAGAGATCTGACAGAAGTGGGGGCGAGGAAGTCATTAATTGCATTTTTACATAATTGATGATCTTTTTCCCCCCATAATCCATTTTGTGGACTTGCTGTGAGCCCTGGGGGGAGACAGCCAGGGGCTGTTTGTGTACTGCTGGCCCTGACTGGGAAAACCCCCATCCTGAGGGATGAGGAACTGTGTAGAGTTGTCCCAAAAACAGACACGTTGGCAGGGTAAGTCACACTGCAGGTACAGTATTTTTAACTCGTCACCAGGGATTGCTGAAGTGTTATCATTACTAGTGATTATATAACATTTTGTGACGTCAGATCATGTAACAGCCCTGCTGCACCACACAGGTGAAACCCATGTCCATGAGACTAGCGTGATATAGAGTTGATAGACTATATTCAGTTGCCATGTCTGAATGCTCATACTGCGACCTATTTAGGAGGCATTTTCAGTATGCAAGATTCGAAGGTTTTGCAGTATACAACATTTAACGAAATTCAGTATGTATAAAATGCCAGGATGTCATACTAGAGTTGCCTTTCCATGTAGGATGTATTCACAGCACACTATTCAGGAAGTCCTTTCCGATTTTAGTCCCACAATTCAATGGAGCAGGTAGGGAGGTGGGCAGTAGCCAAATTGAACCACTTATTATAAACAACATGGTTGAGTTACAGATGACGGTTTCTCAGTATGAATGAGATAAAGTAGTTTGAAATGTGTCGCTTACTGCTTAGATTTGACTAAACAGTAGGTTCTAAATAGTATGTTGTATGGTTAGTATGTAGTATATACTTTTAGTAAACAGTAGGCAGTACTGTATGAGCTTTCGGACATGACCAATGTTACCTGCTACACCAGTACTGTACATGCATAAAGCCTAGATGTTGCACAGCTGCTGTAGCAGCAACGTCAAATTATTTTCTCTGATCCATGCGTGTAAACACCATACAAAGTACCTGAAATGATAGGTTTCTTGAAATTATACGGTTAGGGTTTATATTTGGAAATAGAGGACAAACCCCAACTCGAAGATATTCAGATTTGACATACTTTAATATGACTCAACATAAAACAACGAAGTTCAGTGTCAGGAATCACTACATTTGAAGTTCCATGCAGAAACAACAGACTGGGAGGGCTATTTATTCTGCATCTACTATTCCGCATCTATTCACATCTCTGGTGTAGCAGGTTAAATTACTGTGCTGACGGGTACGTTCACGTTTGTGCACACTCCATCCTGGTGTAGCACTAACATAAGGGTTATATGGCACAATGTGCCCCCAACTGACTTGACCATGAGGGAGGTTTCAGCATGTATCTGGTAGGCTGTTTTGCCTTCCATGACCTCACTTAGGTTTGTGTAAAAGCAGAACAGTTGGAATGTTCAGTGTATGTGTGTGTGTGTGTGTGTGTGTTTGTGTGTGTGTGTGTGTGTGTGTGTGTGTGTGTGTGTGTGTGTGTGTTACTCTTTGTTTGTGTCTGTTGCAGTTCCTTATCACATTTTACCATGTATGCCTGACTGCATTCACAATTATTGACCAGTTTTTCTGAATAACTAATCAATTAGCACACTTCTTTTTTTATGCAGAATTAAACATTCTTCTTGGTAGTACACTTAAACTATTTTAGTGACAAGCCACAGAAATTGGACAGCATGTGCACAATTTCCCATAGGACTTGATGCACTAAATGCAACAATTAGCTTTGATATTGTATCCAAATCTTAAGTTAGTATTGAAGTTAGTTTCAGTCTATTGAGTGGAGAGGTGTCAGCTCTGAATTCTGTCGCTGAATACTATCTTTGGAGCTTGGGACCTCCTGCACCTTGCTCAGTCTGGTTCAAATGTGTCAGTTCCTCAGCCACAGAGAGTCCTTCAATGATTGGTAGGTGACACATGACACGATGGTCCCTGACAGCTCAGCAGGCTGGTCACGGTCGCCTCAGAGCCAGCAGGCAGAGGATGGTGGAACAGCTTCATGGGTAAACACAAAGGATCGCAGCACAGGGGGTCATGCTAGGGTGATTTGACTAACGTGTGTGAAAAGTATCTTGGTTGTATTGATTTAGTTGAACACAAGATGAATGCAGTATTTATCTGTGTTGATTGGGCTGACTTTCTATGTGAATTGTGAATACTAACAGGGTCCAAATCTTAAAAAAAAGTCCACCATTGGATGAGCCACTGCTTTGAGGCAGTGTGATTTATGGTAATTCATAGAGTTGCTATTTGTGTGAAAAGGAAAGGCATAGGAAAGGCTCTTTGTGAGGCTCTTTGTGAGGCTCTTTTGCTCTTTATGGAGATAGATTATTGCCAATATTATTCTAAATAAATGGTACAAATGTGTGCCATGATCTGTAAACAGAAAACACCAAGCACAAATAGAATTTACTATCCACACACAAACACCTCTTGATTGGTATTTGTAAACTATTATTTTAATACATGCAAAATGATTTGTAAATATGGCAAAATATTTGTGAATAAATGCTCTTACATTTGCAAACAAATATCACGATGTGTGAATAAAATCAGAGATTGTATATATCTCCACAAAGCAATGCTTTTATTTATAATTTTGGAAATATGTTTGTCACTGCTTTTCATGGTTACATGACTGCTACGCACCAGTCTGAGAAGGCGCAGTTAGTTCTAAAATATTCTGGTGGAATTCCCTGCTTTTATTTTGTCACATTCAAAATTTAAGTTTAGACTATTTTTTTTGTTAAGATGTTACCTGTTACCTGAACATTTGTGAGTTGTACTTTATTTATTTACAATAATATTGGTAGTAATCTATCTCCATATCTTTGTCAAAAGAGTGATTCACTAGATGAAACATTTCTTTCAAACCATCTCTTTTTCCCCCAATTCAAAC
This sequence comes from Argentina silus, assembly GCF_951799395.1. Classification (NCBI taxonomy): domain Eukaryota; kingdom Metazoa; phylum Chordata; class Actinopteri; order Argentiniformes; family Argentinidae; genus Argentina; species Argentina silus. The sequence continues at coordinate 3,069,758 of NC_139662.1, forward strand.
ATGCCTCTACCTCTCCTTTAGAGTTCGATGTGAGGCCTTCTGTTGTATCGACCTTGTAGAGCACTGTCCTCTGCCCTCTGCCTTGGCTCATTTAAGACAGTGTACACTGCAATAGTGAAGGCCAGGTCACCTCTGAGTAATTTGCCTCTGTTCCAGGGCCGGGAACTCTTCTGTCTCCGTCTACAGTACCAAAAACACTTTCACACTCCCAGTGAGTTAAAGGGACACTTTAGATTTTTGACCTCAGAATCGTTATACAGATCACCTTACGAACATGTGGAATTGTGAAAGCAGCTTCCAAATGTGTTCTGTAGATCAAAAGCTAGGTATTGCTAGTTTGAGAATTTTACCCTGAGTGACGTATTTGGGGGTAATCACATGGATTTGAACGCTACAAGGAACTTTAGGGAGGAGTGAGTTTACCATTCCCGAATTAGCTACTGCCTGGTTTGTTTACATCCATAAGCACCGTGCTAGCGCATACATCTATCACTTGTGTTCACTAACATGCATCTTAGCTTAGCCTCCATTGCTGACTGGGAGGCTCAAAGCACACTGGACATAGCAGGAAGTTCACCATTCTGACTATTACTTCCTGGTCCGATAAAAGGCTATCTTCTTGCTTATTTGCTAGATATATTTCCTGGCTGTTTAACAAAGACCATTAATAACTTGCTGTTGAGTTGTGGTGACAATCAGTGAAACGTTCCTTTAAATAACTTGAATAGACAGTAACCTTGGTGTGGAAGAACACCTATGAAAAGAGGAGTGGGGAACAGAACATATTGATGTAACCCTTGGGGCTCAGTGTGAATGATTCTGTGTGTGTGTGTGTGTGTGTGTGTGTGTGTGTGTGTGTGTGTGTGTGTGTGTGTGTGTGTGTGTGTGTGTGTGTGTGTGTGTGTGTGTGTGTGTGTGTGTGTGTCTGTGTTTGACTGTGAGATTTGGACATTTCAATCTCCGTCAACGGATGCTGTGGAAGGTCATGAAAAGTTTGATAATACATCATTGAAACTTTGTTCATGTAGGAGACTCACTCTTCGATGGCTCATATCTGGTGGAGGAGAACAGCAGACAGGCCCTCAAGTGGAGTAACACTGTCCTCCTCTCCTGCCTCTCTGATGTAGCCGTCATCCATTTGTGCTGGCTTTTAAGGACTGAGAGGGAGAAAGTTTCACCTTTTAAAATGTGTTGAGAGGAGCATGACATCACAAGAGAGCTAATGTGCGCTAGGTGTATGAAGAATAGGAAAAGAGGGAGATGAGTGATGAAGGATGGAAATGTGAGTGGAGCTTGCGGGGGAAAACACAGCTATATCTGTCCACAGGCTAATGGGAGGACATACAGCTGAGGATCAATGGCCTATGAGACCGAGGGGTCAGATATGGGGTGTGTATGTGTAAAAGAGAGCTGTCAGACGGTGTGTGAGCTCACACTAGGACACACCACCACTCATACACTACCAGGCTCCCCCGCTGCTCCTCCCTGCCGGCGGCGACACGGCAATGCTAGAAATAAATGTAATGAGAGGATGTCTAGATCCTCCCCACAACATCAAACATGAGACGCACCTGTCAGTAATTGAATTAATGGGCTCTAATCAAATGGAGGATTGTTCCTGTGCGTCCAGATTCCCTGGGGCACCTGTGGTGACTGTTGGGCGGAGCGTTTTTTTCTGCCTGAACTCTGACTACGCAAGTTCTCAAGATGTCACTTTCATCTAAATGTAAATTTCAATGCTATTCATATAAGACTGACTGGCAGGGATGTCAATGTGCTTTGAAAGTCCATTTGCACTGTCTGAAATCCATTGAAGTTGTGGCGTAGTCTCTAAAAATACTCATCATCAGCCACTATCTCTGGGCTTCAATGTTTCTCAGATACTGGAGGTCCTGAAAGTGTTTTGTATTCCCCTCAAAAAGCTGTCCCTCTACATTTATATATTTTTTGTCAATGGGATGTAGTAGTTGGGCACAAGAGGAAATAAGACACTCCAATGCTGTTTAGGCTCTTATAATGTTTTTAGTGCATCTTTTGGATTTTCCTATTTACTGCTTTTCATCTGGTTGGTGAAAACATTTTGTTTGCGATAGCGAGGGAGACATATTTGTACCCTGTTCGTCATGAGGGTAATCAGTGTCTCTTTCCTCCGATTCCATCTGGAACATTCTGTGATTTGTATTCTTGTTTCCACAACAAGTGCAATTACTCTCTTGACTTGTGTCTTCAACTATAGAAATTGGTTCCCCACTATCTTAAGTAGTTATAGTATAAGAGAAAAACATCAGATTGATGTATTTGAGTCTTCAACATGCAGCATGTGCACCATCATGTAAAAAAAAGTTGTCTTGAATAAAACAAAGCTGAAATCGATTAATTGAACCATCTCCATCTGTGGGGAAGTGGTAGGGGCCTGCCATATTCTAGACGTTGACACGTGGGTTAGAAATAACAGGAAAAAACGTGTATTCTGTCCATCATTTTATGACATAAGCCAGTCATCAAACCTTTACTTGCTTTGTTGATTATCATACCTCAAACACAGCTCTGTTCATGCATGTTGATTGTATACTGCCCCAGACAGTTAGCCTGCCATTTGCCTTGGCACCCTGGCATCTCCCAGATGGCACTGCAGACTGTGAGGGGCCACTGGTGCTGTATATTTTATCTGTGGCTACTGTAACCGCTATGCGCTAGACATCTGCATCTGAATCCACACCTTCTGCTGACAACCTGGTGCTTACATTTTACCCATCATGTACATGTCATATACATATTATGTATAGTATTTGCAAACCAATATAGCCTAAGTAAAATGAGAAGAATAGGGATAAAGGAGTACAGTCCATTGTTATCTTTCATCATTGCTGCTAGATTTGGTGGCGTGAACAATGCTGGTCATCACTCGTTTCCCTATATCACTCTTTACAGATGTCCCCATATTAAGGATATGTTAGTAATGAGTTGTGTGCCTGCTGCTGTCTAATGTAACTACCACTTATAGTCTCTGTTGGGAGAGTACAAACCAATAAGCGCTCTCACTAGAGGGGGGATGTAAGGCAGGCAAAGTAGATGTATGACAGGTGTAATATACATGGAGAGGACACTTGAATTGTTTTAAAAACACATCTCTAAGTAATGGGTTATTTATTTTCCCAAATACACGTGTGTGTGTGTGTGTGTGTGTGTGTGTGTGTGTGTGTGTGTGTGTGTGTGTGTGTGTGTGTGTGTGTGTGTGTGTGTGCATGTGTGAGTGTGTTGGTGTGTGTGTGTGTGATGCTGTGCCAGTGAGGCTGAGTCAGCTGTGGTTAGAGGGCTGAATTGCCCTGCCAGGTGCCCTGCGGCCTCTGGAGTCAATTGATGAGGCTTGAATTCAATGCTAATTTATCTGCTCCATTAGAGCTGATGATTTATAAAATGATCATTATGCATCATAAAAACATTTTCATCAGTCAACTTTTGTTACCTGAGCTTTCGATCACTTGATTCATTTCTACATTATGTACAATAATGTAGAACTTTAAACGTTGATCATCTAACATCAATGTAAGAACACTTCACAAGATAATTGAGGGTCACTGGGGTCTCAGTGTTTGTACAGCAGATGCATTTATAGTCACTTTGGAATGGGAGCTATGCATGAGCAATAGCTCACGCATAGCTGCATTGACTGCTCAATAACTGAGCAGTCCGAGCTCAATCGCATTCTCATAAGAGTTATTATTATCCTCTCACAAAAGGTATTATGGCAGGACAGGTGTCACATTTCCCTTTGGCCCTCCACTCATCTACAGTACCTGCAAGCCTGTCTGCCGGATCTTTTCATTTTTTTGTTTTGTCCTCGCCAAGTGTCCGAGCCCCGCTCGATGCTGTAATGACAGTGAAAGTCACGCACATGAAGCTTGTGCTTCTCTGAGAGCGTGAAATGGCAGATTGCGTGTTTTCCAGTGTGTGGGAGTACTGCAGGGGGGGGCAGGGAGATGGGATGGGAGAGAGAAATTGTATTGAGTGAACGCACTGCATCATTCACTGTGAGGCGCTCGCATCCAAACAGCTGAGTCCTGAGTTGAACAATGTTTTGACAGATGTCATCAATGTGGTCAACTACATCAAAACAAGACCGATGAAAGCTCGCATTTTTTCTGCAATTTTCTCTCCACAATTTAACAATTTTTAACTATATAATTTTTTAAAACTATAATTGCATCTTTGTATTGTTATTTATGAAGAGAAAATGCCGGTTTGAAAAAAGGTTTAGGAACCACTGCGCTAATTGATGTTCTGTAGAGAATGCACCTGTGACAGGTTTGAGGCAACTGTTGTTCATCTCAGGGTTTTTTGACAGAGCTGCTAGAGTCTTTGCTGCTCGTTGCCGTGGTAAAAGTGAGAGCTGATGATATCACTCATGTAGCTCCCATCAACCTACAGTGTGTGACTCGCCTGACCCCTCTCCTCTCCGCCGCTTATTGCATTCTATCCTTCCTGCTCATCAAATATATTTCACTGGAAATTGTGTCATGACAGCGATCAGGATGGGACATGCAATGCCAGGAAGAGAGATTGGAAATCACTATACATTTGTTGATTGCATTACGTACCCACTAATTGCATGAGAACGATTGTTTCCGGGTCTCTGCGGTTGTTGCTCTAGGGTCACTGTGTTAGATGTGTGTGTGTGTGTGTGTGTGTGTGTGTGTGTGTGTGTGTGTGTGTGTGTGTGTGTGTGTGTGTGTGTGTGTGTGTGTGTGTGTGGAATATCTACTGTGTTTCTTTGCTCCTTCTGCAAACTTGTGCTCTTAGCCTTGCCAGAGCACCTCAGCTCTTATACAAAGGGTGTATCTGCATGTACTCCCCTGCTACATGTGACATGAACTACTATACTCCTACAGTAATCATGTTCCCTAACACTTCCGCCCAAATGCTCGGAAGGTCCAATGGACCAACACGCCAAACTTGGCATTCATTTACCTGCATAGCCATTGGCTTTACATCGCATCAATCATCTCCCACAGCATTTCCCCCGCAGTGCTTGCATATCACACTTTTCTGATTTGGAGCCACGCCTCGCAGTCGTGTGATTCGCTGAAATCAAATAACAAATACTTCACTCAGTAAATTCACTCCCACTAAGGCCAGGTTTGAATCATTGTTATTCCAGGCGTATGCACTGTGCCCAATAGCCTGGGGATGAGGTTACCCCTACATTGATGCTAACTGTAACTGAACTGTAAAAGAAGCCACAAGCTGGACAACGAAGAATCATTACTGGATGTAAGGGGGGGGGCAAATTGATCCCTTACCTTGTCAATCATTACAGTCCCTCTTCCATAGCAATTACCAGGGTCATTTCCTGGAGACTTGATAATCTAATCTAGCTCTGCATTAGTGTACATCCAGTTGTTAGATACTAAGTTAGATACGTGACAGGTTATTATGAGTTGATTGTCTGTCATGATTGGTTGATAATCGTGTCTGCTTTATGTAAGTCCTCTCAAACTTTGTGCTGATATTTTGCTCCATTTTTCGCAAAAGATGACCTAAAGGAAAGTCAGTGAAACACATTATTCATGTAGCACTTTCCCAATTGCTCAACCCATTACTTATGAGAAGCTGTGGTTATTGCTTTCTAGGTATGAGGAGACAATGGCTAATGAACCTCTCCCTCCAGTGCTGAGCTGTTCAAATGTTTGATACCATTCCTCGTTCCATTCCATGCGTTACAATGAGCTAGTCCTATAATTACGACCTTCAACCTCCACTGGCCCACACAGTGGCCATTAGGTGCTGGCTCTACAAGTGTCCAATGTGTGTGTGTGTGTGTGTGTGTGTGTGTGTGTGTGTGTGTGTGTGTGTGTGTGTGTGTGTGTGTGTGTGTGTGTGTGTGTGTCTATGTGTGTGTGCTCGCGCATGTGTGTGCACGTGTTCTGTGTCCTGTATGTCACCAGAGTGTGTATTTATGTGTGGGCTACCATACGTATACAGAGTACAGTCATTTTCTCTGCGTGTGATTATCCAGGAGGAGATGACATCCTGCTGATTGGCTGCTGTCCTGTCATGTACTGGAGCTGCAGACAAGCAGGGGACAGATGAGACGCCCACACTCACAACACAAAATTGATGACCCTCCCCAGAGCTGTTCCTCTGTAAGTGACAACTGCCATCCATAACAGACAATTCCTCTTGAGCTAATTTGATTACTTTTGTAATAACACACACTGTCCTAGTAAACACTGCTGGCAGAGTGTCTTTCATATCTGACAGCATTGTAAATGGCTTATTTATTCCACAGCAGTGTGGTTTCATGAAAAATGTATGAAATACATACTGTATAAGAGACATAGGTACTGCCTGCTGCTGTGTCTGAGCCAGAGACAGCATAATGCTGGATAGATAAGAGGAGAACTGATAAGACTCTGATTGCCACTAAATTACCTTTTAGCCATGCACTATGGGGATAATTGTTAATGTCATTGTCCACAATCTTATGTTTACCTGCGACAAAAATAAATCTAAGCACCCCACTCACTTTGCTTTACAATCTAGGCCAAATCATGAATAGAAAAATCTATGAGCCATCTCTTATTGTTCATTGAATGGTTCATTAAAATCAACCCATCTTGAGGCGGATTGAGGGAGCAACAAGAGCTTGAAAGATATATTGACTATTTGTTTGACAGGGATGCAACTTGTGTGTGAGTAAGAAAGTGATTGAGATACAAGGAGAGAGGGAGAGAAGGAGTGAGGGAGGGAGAGAGAGAAAGATAATGAGAGTAGCTGTCACAACACTGACCCTGTTGAATGACAAAATCATTCGTTTCTTTCTGGAGATGGCACATCATCTAATTTAAGGTGGCGCCTTATCTCTTACATCATGTCAAACATCTGAGCATCAGCCTCAGTGTCACTTCCCTACCTCCTTACTTCCTGGAATGCCACAGGGTTGGTTGCATGTATTGACAGGAGATTTATATAGAAATGAATGCATAGATTCAACCAGGATACTGACTGAGTGTCACTAACCTTGGGATAATCATATTTACATGCCAGAGTCTACCCATGAGTTTACCATATATTTGACCATATATTTTCATCTACTGCAATAGCTTAGGGAACATTGATTTACTGTTAGCAGAGCTGTCTCAAGTGTTGTCTCAGGGACATGTTCTCTGTATTTTACAGAGACCAAGTATTCCAGGTTGGACCATAGCCCAGCATTCACGTCATTCATGTTGCAAATCGAAACAGCAGTTTAATCTAGAGATTATGACTCAGTGTAGTATCTTGGTAAAAACCAATTTCAAAACTTAAATTCCACAGCGACTGTACACATCTCTCTTCTTTTTCATTACAGTCTTTAAGATTGTTTCTATTCACTGCCAACAGATATTTAATTGGATTGATTCCTGCCGTGACCTACTGTGCTGTACATATTCAATAGACTAACCTTGACTACTCACTACAGCATGGGGCAGGACCAGACCATTCTCCTCCATCATCTCCTACAGATGGCCTTTGTCTCAGCTGCCATGCCAACACAGCCCAGCCAAGCTGCTGTCAGCTTCCCCCCAGAACCACTAAAGAGATTACAGAGACATCAGCCATATATTACATATGGGGGACTGTTTTTTAAGGCAAGGCCTTACTGTACATACTGTACACCTGTATGAATATTGTATGAATCTGGGCGGGACCTGCTGAAGGAATGCAGCTGTATGGAAGTCTGACCTTGTGTGAGAGCAGTTATTGCACAGAATTGCTCAGAATTGTCAGGATATGATATTAGTCAATGGACTGACTCTTCTCCTCTGAGACAAGTCTCTGATGTACAGAGCCATGTAGGACTACAAGTGATTGTATTGTGTATTGCAGACATCAATGAATGGTGGGCTCAGCTGGATAGATCTTGAAGTACTGCACTATACATAGCATGCTGTACAGTATGTCAAGTCTGAGTGGAAAAAAGAAGACAGCGAGAGAAAGAGAGAGAAAGAGATGTATCTATTTAACCAATTTTAAGGCTTCTATTTAACCTGAAGGGACTCCATGTAACCAATAGGGCTTCCATGTAACTTCAATAGGGACTTGATGTAACTTCATAGGGCCTCTATGTAACATCATAGGGCATCTGTACCCTGTAAGGATTCTTTGTATCATAAGTCAATGGCAGTAGATGGGAAACTGAAAATTCTGTATTTTCAGATTTTAACAAATCAGATATTTGTTTTTGCATCTCAATTTACATCAGAATATCATCAGAATCAGAATATCCCCTCAATAGGAAAACAACATTTGTCATTAATTGTAGCAGACAGATGCAAGTGATTGATTGGGGGATTTTCATCTCCCTTTGAGAGACCATGCATAATAGCTCTCTGGACAGATCATGAGTTTGGTTAGAGCTAGAGGTCTGTTTAAAAATATACATATACAGGCATGTCTAGTATGCTTCCATTCATCCTTTTGAATGACCAGTTCTATAGGGGTTTTCCAATTTCTAAAGGAAATGATGAAATTGACACTCCTCAAACCTTCACTACATCAAATACACCATTCTCTATTGTAAAAAGTCAATGAGACACATATTCATTGTAGAATTTCAAAAACATTCATCCGGAGACCAGAGATTTGCTATTCTCCCATTCAATGTCAGTGGGAGGAAAAGGAGAACAGTTGTTGGTGTGTCTATCAAGAACAGAATAACAACAGAACAACCACGCCTGTACACTCAAACTGTCTCCTCATGAGGCTGATTATGCCCTGTCAATAAGGGAAGCCCACATCAAACAGTTGGAGCTTAGCTGCCAGGTTTAAGTAAGGGTTTTTCGTTTCCCATTAAGAGAACATGTATATTAGCTCTCTAGCTGAATTGGCAGTTTGGATAGAGCTAGAGGTCTGTTTTAAAAATATATATTGTGATACAGCTAAGATGACATCCGGATACGGGAGGTTTGCTATTCTTCCATTCAAAGTCAGTGGGGGGAAAAACAGAGAAGAAAAAAAAACGAACTCTGGTCCGGATTAATATTTTCGAATTTCCACAGTGAATAGGTGTCTCATTGACTTTTTACAATAGAAGATGGTGTATATGTATTTTGATGTAGTGAAAGTTTGTGGAGTGACAATTTCATCAATTACATTAGAAGTTGGAAAACACCTACAGAATAGAACTGGTAATCCTAAAGAGCATGAATGAAAGCATGGAAGCCTGCCTGTACATTCTCAACCTCACATACTACAAGCCTCTTCTTAGAGTACAGTATGTCATCTTCGCAGGTTTTCCAGTATTTTTTGGAAAGGAAATTGTTTTTATAATCACTCACTAGTGACTGTATAATACAATCACTAATTACAATTGTATATTGTAAAAAGGAATGGAATACATAGCAAAGATCGCAAAGATCAAGCATGACAACTAAAATGACTTATTACTCTTTGTAACCCTTCACCTTGAATTTTGCAAGTGGCTTAAATCCTTGAAAATGTAAATAATTATTGTAAGACTGCAGTCAATCACCACAGGAGGGGATAAAACATCCTCTTAAAATGTTAGACCTATGACAGCATCAGATCATGAAAAGAGTGGTATACACTATTTTTGAACAAAAGGTTTTGAAAAACATTTTCTTTTTTTCTTTTTTTACAAATGTTGGCGAGAAAAAACAAAATATTTTTAGAAGATAATCTGATACCTAAAAAATAAAAAACATGATAGTTCTCTCGTATTTTCATGTTGATATTACATGTGTAACTTCTGTGTAACTTTAGATCAATATAATAGTGCTAAAATTTGACATGGTTGACTTAAGCAAAAAAATGTTTTGGTACATTGTCACATTGTCAAAAAATAGTAATTTCTACATGAAAACAAAGCAGGTGACATAGAGTCCCCACTTTACAATTCAGTTGCAGAAATTAGTTAATATTCACTGCCATTTGCTTAACAGCTTGCAGGAAACCCAGTGGGATGTATGTCTGTGTTGGACCACAAACAGGTGTAACACACCCCAATTACCACCTCAGACACATGGCTCCTTGTGGCAACGCAATCTTAAAGCATTTGTTTAAAAAGGCACAAACCGAAATTGAGAATCCGCCCACAAGTAGTCTGTGTGTGTTCCACCTCTGTTTGGATAATGAAGGAAATGAGTTTAGTGTCTCCTTCTCCTCTCCTTGTGTCTGTTCCCTCCTGGCTGTGAGAGGCCATAGAGAGTGGGCTAATTATCCCCTCAGTAAGACTGCACCTGAACCTGCCACAGCTCATTGTGTGGTGGGAGAGACCGGGGGATTGAGAGGAGGGGATGAGCAATATGGAGCTGTCGAGAGACATGTCTGTTCTCATATGGCTTGTTTTCGTTGAGATACAAAGTACATCACTTGGGGTCTCTGGATGCTTCATTGTGAGCTGATGTTCCACAAAAAGCTGTGTCAACACCCCATCTCCTTATTTTCGCACAGATACCGTACACAATGGCCACCTTTATTAATTTAGCAGATCCCCATAAGCATAACATGCCCGATGTGGGCCTTCTATTATTTGACAAATTGCACCCTCTCCAATTATCTGAATGGCATTTGTTTTGCCTTTGAAGTCTGTGCAGGAGCGATCTGCATGATTAAAATAAGCTTCTTGTCCCTTGACTGCTGTCAGTCTGTCTGTATATCTATCGAGGTTAGGTTTTTCTCCATGAATCAAATGTATTTTTCCTCTCTTCCGGCACTGCATTCAGGTTTCTTTCACTCTGAGGAGCTGTAGGTGAAGGTGAAGAGAGAAGTACTAATGCTGCGTCCAACAGCACAGGGACAATACCAGGCAAGTGTGCTTAGTCTTATAAATGGACTGCTGCAAGGGTTTTCTATCTTAAAAACCCCATGGTTTATAATGCAGAAGATACCTTAATTTGAAAAATGAAGGACAAGTTAAGGTAGACATTTGGGGTTTTTAAGGGTAGTTTTCCCCTCAAAAACCCTGTAATCTATGCACAAAACCCCTTAATCCTTTCTTAAGGTGAGAAATTAATGGAATTAATTAATTATGGGTTAGGGTTAGGGTTAGGGTTTCCTAATGACACGTGTCCATGTTATGTCAGTGATCAGCAGACAGCCCTTGACATTTACTCAGTGGGGACACAATTAGTTCAATAGACAGGCATTGAATAGAGGTGTGACATAAGGAGCTCATAATATTTGATTGGTATGACGAAAGGAAGATCGTCAGCCTCTAGGAACTACAACAAAAGACAAAAGATATGTTTTTATCCTCTTTTATTGTGGAAGGTGGCTCTCCTTGAGGATGTGCTGTAAATCAGTTATAAAAGAACTGCAATTGTTCTAGAAGTTTTGGAAGCTTGATCTTCAATAGCATGATTTATCTGGTTTAAACATTCGCAGCGTAAGTGGTTCATGTTAGTCACACATGGTAGAAAGTGCAGTAAAAATGTCTTGAATGTCTTGAGACTCCCATCATATTTTTGTTCCTGGCATTTCCACAATTTCCTTAGAATTCGTATTTAAATAATTTCTTATTCTCTGAGCATATTTTGTGTCTGGAAAATAATGGGTTCTCATAATTAAATTGGCAAAGCTTGAATCACATACAATTATGAAACTTGGGCAAAGGAAAATACAAATCCAAACCAAATCTATTCTCCAATATTCTTCATTTGATCCCTGTGGCTTTGAATGCAATACAGTAATTAGTTTATGAGTGCAACTAGCAAAGCAAAATCTTCTTACGCCACGATATTCCTCCAAACTCTCTTGCATTATCTCCTCTCACAGCTGTCTAGCTCTTAAACTTTGTGGACACACACTCGTAATTGATTTACAGCAAACATGCTGCCTGGGTGTCACTGCAATTCTATGGCCATCTTCGAACTTGTAATTCGTTAATTCATTAATATTTTCATTTATTCATCCACAGTACACCATACATCATCTTGAAGTCCATTTGTAGTACACCATAGCTTTCATGTTTCATGTAGTGCTGGTAGCTTCCACTCTTCACCACCCCTGTGTACCTCCACTACACAGATGCTCCAGATAGTTCCAAAAAAAGAAAAGTTCCATTTTCTACCAGCTCTTTCAAACCACTTAAACCTCAGAGAGAGACTTCCTTACTCCTGTCATCTTACCCTCAGCTCCATCTCAGAGAGAGAGAGAGAGAGAGAGAGAGAGAGAGAGAGAGAGAGAGAGAGAGAGAGAGAGAGAGAGAGAGAGAGAGAGAGAGAGAGAGAGAGAGGTACTGTGCTGTTCCTTGCTTTCTTTAACTTATTAATGAGGAATCCTCCAATATGGTTATTGTTATTATTACATACCTATCAGTTCAACCAATATTGTGCTTTATGTTTTTATGTCTGTCTCCTTTTTCATTGACAACAATGAAATGAAATGAAATGAGTATCTCAATAGATAACCTTTCTTTATGAATTGGATCATATAGCAATATCACTGGACATGCAGCTGGAAGTTAAGAACCATTAGCAACAACTAATACAATGAAATAGAGTCCCCTGGAGTAATCCAATACAAATCAAATGCCTTCAAGACCTTGATTAAAGGTAGACTCTGTGATATGACATCACACCCATGAAAACAGAGCTTTCATCAAAGATATTGTAGTGAACGAGAGTGTCCACTCGTTTCACTTCTCTCTGCCCGGCTAATTGCATTCAACTCTACAGTGTAATCTTTTTCTCCCAAAATGTCTTTGGTTTGGATTTGGATTTTCAACTTTGGATTTTTGCTCTGTCGCAACACGCTCTATTTTACACGCTCTAGTCTTTTTTTTGTGTGTGGACTATTTTCTAGTATGTTGCATTCTCTGGCAGCATCGTTCCGCTCGTTTGGACATGGCATCATATCCCAGAGTTTACCTTGAAGGCCAGGCACCACACCCTAATAGGCTCTTTTTTCTTCTTTTCTCATATCAGAATGAAACTTAAAGGTCCAGTATGTAACATTCACACAAAAGCTATGTCCGACACTGCAAGTCCATTTCGGGGGGTTTACATTATTATTAGGGAGGATGTTGTTGTTTGGAACTTCGAGCTGAAGAGGTGGCAGATTTCCAACAAACTTACGCCCTGCTCCTTTAACCAGTTGAAAGTATACATAAATACAAGATATTTTGGTATTACAAGTTTTATTTGTATGTTGTATTAACATATGCGAATGAGTCAACCCCTTATTACATGCGCACATTTGCACTACATCAAAATTCCATGTAACAAGAACGCAATGTATGTTGGATGAAGAGTTGGATGAAGAGTTGGGATAAAATGATACAAATCAAGTAGACCTATTCATATTAATTAACAACCTTAACCCTAATTAATTAATTAATTGATTTGTTATATATATATATTTTTTTTTTTACATTTTATGAAAGTATGGAAGTAATTAGTTGTATCCCAAAATCTGAAAAAAAATCTAAATTTGTGCCTGTGGTGCCTGGCGTTAAACAGACTTAAGAACACTGAATAGAAGATGTCCTCATGTTTGAAGACTGTATACTGCACATAATAACATGGACCATTTAGTTTTACAGTGTCCTTGAATTGACTACCAGGGCAATTAAGGTTGGTAATGCAATGTGAGCCATCTGTTCTGTCTCACTTTGGCCTTTTCTGCAACGGTTACATTACTGTAATGTCATAGAGATAGAGATAGAGATAGAGATAGAGATAGAGATAGCACTTCATTTCATGGTTTGATTATGTGTCCCTGAGATTGGGAGCAATCTGTTTGTGTACAATAATGTATCGTCTGGATAGTAATGATAAGTCAATGGAACTCCTGCCACATCACTGCTTTAGGAGTGTATGGTTGATGTTTTTTTGTTTTTTTAATTTTTAAATTCTTAACAATCCTGTTTAACTAACTGTATAATATGTAAAAGAAGGTGAAACCCCAACTCTTTGGAAATGTGCATGCATTGCAATTGTATGATAGCAGGGTCATCTAGTGGCCGATCTATGTATTGTAACAACATAGAATGCTGTAACACCTGTGTAAACCATTGGTGCACAGCTTCAGTCCTTGAAGGCCACAGTCTTCCTGTTTTTTGTCCTTTCCTTTTAAACAGGGATAGACTTCTTCCTGGGAAAACCAGGTGTGTGCACTTCCGAGCCAATCAGTAACATCAATTGATTAATGAAGTAGAAAGGGAGAAACACACACCAGCAGACCTGCATAACCCAAGGATCTGAGTTGTGCATGTATAGTAGACTAGTGGCTCCATCTAGGGGTGGCTCTGCTGTCTTGCACGTCTGTGACTGCAGCACCAACAGTTACGCTAGTGATCAGCAGCCAAGCTGTCAGTCTCCTTAGGCACGCTTGAAGCACACTGTAAGACTTACAAATCCTCTTGCATGTCATGAAGGCAATTCATTTTCAGAAAGCTTGACGTTTGATGACAGAGACATACTGCAGTAGACAGGCTCACCATGCCTTCTGTTCTGCAAGAATGTTTGACAATCTTTTTCAATAGGTTATATTGAATTGTAGCTGACAGGCGTGGGAAATAGCTACAGTGAAGTAAAATGGTGAATTATGCTGTCATTCAGTGACAATGTCTTAAGAATAAAATATGAAATATGTAAATTCATATAAAATCTACTGGGGCCTCTGAACACTGCATAAACCAACACAAGGACGCTCAGTAGATTTCATTTTCTTTATTGATTTATTGACATAGAATTTATTTTTTTCACCATGGTTTCTCTCGATACCAATAGTATTTTCATAAAGTTTATTTTACATTTTAAATTACATTTATAATATTGTACTCACATACGCATTTATTGGTTGATTTTCTTATTGCAATAAACAAGAGTAGCCAGTATGAGTTGGGTATTGCTACATTTCGCCATATCAACTCTTTGTCCCTCTGACAATGAAATTCAAAAAATAACTTTATTGGCAAGACAAGATTTCACCGAAGCATCTCCATCTCTCTCTTCTCCAGGAGGCTGAGGGTGGAATAAGGCTAAGGCTAATAGCCTACACACAGCTAACATGAAACCTGCCCAGAAAATAGATCCTATGAATCTAACATTTATTTGTAATAATGAGGATGTATCTGGTCTGGGATGACTACGACGATATGAACATATGTGTATTCTAGAATTAAACACTTTGAATCAGTTGATAACGTTTTTGATAACAGGTTGATAAAGCAATCTTCAACAGCCGAGACTGTGGGTTTTGTCTCTACTGTGATAGGCCATTTCTGCTCTGGGTCTTCTGCTCTCTGTCTCTGATTGGTGGGGAGTGGGGAGAGCAGGTCTCAACACACAATACATTATGATACACACCAACAGGAACGAGAGCACTGATCCTGGTACAGTACTTCACTCAACAAAATGAGATCATCTCCACCATGAAGATCAAGTCAACCAAAAGCACAATGGTGGAAGCTGACTCCAAGTCAGCTTTTAAGTAATGGCATTGATATTTTCTGTCAGGATTTTACTCAACCTTGTTTCTCACACACAGAAAAAAAGAACACAATGCAACAGACACAAAAAAGTCCAAACTAAACTAAAACACTGTCAGATAAACTAGCTTTAAACCCTTGATACCTGGCATTTGTACCCTGTTCCCCAAGCAGAGATTACCGTAGTAATAGGGGCCCTTTAATATGAAGGGCCGGTCCGTAAGCCCAGCTACTTCACTGGCCCTCTCTCCATCATCTCTGTCCCTCTCTGAAGACTAGCTCCTCTGTGGAAGAACATAAGGCCTGGCTATCAGCATACACATTTCCCATTTACAAATGTATAACCCTGTACAACATGTTTTACGCTCAACAAGAACAAGTCAATCGCTCAATTGCTCATTGCATTGCAATATATCCAAACAAAGGTAAGACATTAGAGCTCATTGCTTCTCAATGGAAGGGCACAGTGTAACATCTGGATCATCAGTATTTATGTAGAGTGATAATCATGTTCAGCAGGGCAGGTCTCGGTCTATCTGTCTGTCTGCTCCCTATGGAGTTCCAAGTCAGACACGCAGGGTTGGGCACCGTCTCTGCACCCAGTACTCTGTCTCCCTTCTAACCATTCCACCCCCCTCTCTCCCAGAGTGCAGTTTGCAACAATTTCCTCCTAAATAGAAAAATATTTGTTTTGTTTTTCCATGATTTGCACATCTAGTTGTTCTTTTATAATTGTGCACTATGACAAAACAACAACATAACATCAATCAGTCATCATCAAATAATACAAATAATTATTATGCATTGCATGGCTTTTGTTTTAAGACAGGAAGTCCAAATAAACTAGGGCGAGGTGTCCCAGACCCTGTCCTACAGTATGTGACCTTGCGGGGGATTTCTGGATTGGTTGTCACTCCAGTTCAGTATAATTTTTTTCTCTCTCTTTCTCTGTTTCTCTGTTTCTCTGTTTCTCTGTTTCTCTCCCTCTGTCTCTGTCTCTCTCTCCCTCTCTCTCTCTCTCTCTCTCTGTCTCTCTCTCTGTCTCTCTTTGTCTGTCTCTCTCTCTCTCTCTCTCTCTCTCTCTCTCTCTCTGTCTGTCTGATAGAGAGTGTGATGGTAGGTTCACAGTATCATCTGTGTGTGTTGGGGGTTGCATAATCATCTTGCCCTGTGATTGGTGGAGGTGGTTGACATCATGTGCTTGGATCTCTTATTGCAGATAGACACAATCTCTGACTCTCGTATATGTAATACATGTTGTATTCCAGCTACCTTTGTTCTCAAGTAACTGATATTCTACTTGCTTAAAGAACATAAGCTTCATCATTAAAATATTAGGGACATTTATTTGGGTCCAAATATGAATCCTGTAGCAATATACAGTGTGATATCAAAGTTACAGTATATAGTAGAGGGACATTATGAACCAATGTATGTCTCCCCTGCTCTATCTCCTCCTCTCTCTCCCCTTCACAGAGGACTTTGATTGTGATGGAGGATGACATATTCCCTCCCCTCAGCCATCTTTGTTATTCCAGTCTATTTTCAAACACAGATTCATTTTGGCCTTTGTGTCTCTCCGTAGTGCCTCAGGTCAATATGTTTGCTGACCCGCACTCGCCCTCCTCTCACCTCAGCCTCCAAGGAAATGACAGGGGAGCAAAATCCCCCACAGCCCTTTTCTCTCTCCCCCCCATGTCCACACATGACCGCCACAACCCCATCATCACCCACAGTAATACAGCATATAACAAGGACCTAGAGGATTGAAAAAGGTTACCTGCTTGTGTACCCCCCAGTGCAGAAAGAGGGGGTTGACAGTACTGTACCGCTATACAGGGGCGCACGTTTATTATAGCGAAGACCACTAGAAGCAGCTACTCTACTGACGCAACGTTACTCTCTTGGTTTGGAGGTCCATAGGGTGAGTGGTACACATGGAACAAGGATGACAAGGACACCTACTCATAGTGTGGCCCAGCACATACAATATAACTGTGGGTGTGTTTTTAGTGTTTTTATAAAGATACTTGGTTCGTCAGTTTGTTCGGTAACTATATGTAACTGCAATGATCTCACAGTGTGAGGGGAGGGAGGAAGGGAGGTGAGAGATGCACAGGGGTGTCCAATGCATACTGAATCTTTCCTCTACTCTCTCTCCAGCTGTCAATCATTCAGAAGTCTTTGAAATGGAGGGAGAGAGTTTCAGGTAAAAAAGGAAAGAGGGACATACTCATCTTCTCCTCCTTTCAGGTGCTCTCTTCGTTCTTTTCTTTCATCTAGATATTTCTATTGGTTTGTTTACCGATGATTTGTACCCTATCAATTGCTGTTATTTTATGTTTATTTCTTCACAGTGTGCTTTTGGAGTGGCTGCTCCTGACTGGCCGAGGTGGAGGGGTGTGTCAGTAAGGGGAGAAGAGGATTGGCCCGTGGGAGGTGCGGATGGGCCCCGGGGCGGGTCTCAGGATGGCATGGCTGAGAGGTGGCCCCTGTAATAGGTGGTGGTGTGTGTGATGGCCGGGAGCTGCTGCACGAAGAGCCAAATGGTTTGAGGAAGCTGCGGCGGCCATTGCCGCGGCAACAGCCAATGGGCTGGGCAAGAGACCTGCGCCGAAAGCTTTGGTGAGATCCTTAGAGAAGGTCAAGGAGGACTGATGGGAGAGAGGGGGGGGGGGCGATGAGAGGGAGAGAGGGGACGGGAGGGGAGAGGAGAGAGAGAAGGGAAAGACCAGGATAAAATGATTAGTGGCAGAAGGTCAACACATGTTGAGGAGAACAAATATAGAGATACTATTTCAGTTGGGACTCTTTTGATCTGTCATAATGCAGAGGTTTTTAATCAAACAACATTTTCATAAAGAGGATCTACCAAAAATGGAATTTGGCTGGGCAAGGAATTCTCTAATGGCCACTGATGAGTTAAACAGGCATCCAAGCCTACTGTTCTAGATTAACATTGATTAGATAGAGTTAATCTGAGTTAGCCTTGGCATGGTGTTAGGGAGAGTTCAGGGTAGAGAACAGTTACCGTGAGGTCAGCTCCCCTGTGCTTCTTGTGCCGGCTGAGGAGGGGGTTGGGCTTCCCAGCAACGCCGTCTCTGTGCCTTCGACTGGATATGTGCTGCAGGGAGACAGGGCACAGGCAGGGGGAAAGTGTTAGTATACAGACAGACAGGGCTGACCTCTGACCCCTGGGAGCTCTGACACAGGTCAGACTCCCGAACATCTCTTTGTGTCTCTCTCTCTCACCTGTTTGAGCTGCAGTTCAGAGTTGACCCGCACATTGCAGATCTCACAGTGGAAGGTGCGTTCCTGAGTGTTGGGGTCGGCCGGCCCTGCCCCCAGCTCTCCAGGGGGCTTGGGGCCCAGGCGAGGGTATGCCTTGATGGGGCCCAGCCCACTACGAGCCTCTAAGATGGTTTTGTGTTTGGTACCTAGAGACACAAATGAATGAATGAAAACATTTGATTTGACTATTTTAAAATACATATAAAGTTGTCTCAACCATATAAAGTCAACAGTACACACATTAAGAATCATTGAGGATAAAAATGAAATAAAGTCAAGTGATTTATTTCCATTGGGGTCCTCATAAGAAATACTGGAGGGAACTATCAGTATATATAACATCAACACTACTTTATGAGCCATCCTGGCCCCATCTGCCAGAGCTAACTCACAGCAGTGTTGGAGAATATAACAAATATGAGGATATGAGAGCGGACTCTCTGTACCATGGACTGCATTTTCTTCTAACTGAGCACATGTGTGCAGGCCACAAAGCACATGTTAGTGGAGTAAGAGAGGGGGGTGTAGTGTGAACTGCTCACCACAAGAGGGACACAGTGATAAGCGCATGCTGTACTAGTTCTGACGACAAAAAACAAGGTATTTTTCAACATCTCTGCAGTGTTCTGTATCAGTCTCTCACGCCATTAATTCAGTGCTCATGTTGGTGAATATGTGAGGTAATCATCTTATCTATAACATGATATCACTCAATAGAATACTGGTCAAATCAAGGGTTTGGTTTGGTTTGGTCTTCAAATATGATTTATGTATTTTATTTTGTGTTGATGATGTATTTTTGTTGATGTGTGTTTTCAGTCTTTGTAGTGCAGCTGCTGCTGCATTAATCTCCAATCTGTGGGATGATGAAGGACATTTCAACAGTATGTTTTGTGTAATCTCTCAAGTGCAAACATTTGCTTTCACATTTCTAGTGGTCTGCATTACACACAGACAGCAGAGAAGACGGCATGGCAAAATGTATATTTTTTTAACTAATTGCATGTTTTGTTCTTGGGTTAGATTCCAGTCATGTCCTACCCTCTCTAACTTCCCCCCTCCCTCCCTTCTTCCCTTGCCTTCCCCCATCCCAAAGCAACTCAGTTGCACTCCGTCTGACTTGTTGGTCCAAATTCTTCAGCTTTGAGCAGTGTAAGGGTTACAGTGAGAACTGTAGAACAAGAACAAGGGGGGTGGGGGGTGGGGGATGGATTGACTGATTCCATTTGTGGCCAAACATTTGCACTTCAAACGTTTGTTGCTGTCCTTGTTCTATTTCGGTCTAACAATTGATGACCCTGTGTTATCTTTTTTGGTGTGTGAGAGGTTGACTCTCAGTTCGAATAAAGCACTAAACAAACAGAAAAGACAACACCTCAATACAACCAAATGGACAACGGACGAGTTGTATAAACATAGAAATAATGTTAAATACACACCATAATAGCTCTCCTCCTTCCCCTTATGTTTTTTTTATGCGCTAGTCATACACACACATCTTGTGTGTCTGTGCAACATATGCTTTTATTTTTGGACCCTGGTTTCTTTCAGTTTTGTTTTCAGAATGAGAGAGATTGCTTCCAGATTGTTTTCTCGGCAGCGTTGATTTCAACTGTTAATCATCCCTCCGCTGAACTGCAAGCCCTGTGGTTGATCACATACAATGTGTCAGTCGTCATGTTTGTTTTATATCTGTCTGTGTGTCGTACAAGATCTCCGTATGTGTTTGTACTATATGTAAAGAATGTATTCAGGCTTGTATGCATGTGTGTTTGTATGAGGGGAAAACTGGGGGCTCCTTGTCAGATTCATAACAATAAACTATTCATCTCAGTCTTTTAATCTCTGTATATCTCCAGGGGACAATGAAACATCCGGTACAAAAAGCCTGCCAGAGGTTGCTCTAACCAAAATGATGTCAATGATTACAGTTTTATTGATTGACACTTAATTCTACATTAAGAAGCATTCATTGTCTGTCTGGCTGGCTGGCAGTCCAGGGCCAATAATGCCCTAAGAGGCCTCCACAGTACAGTAATGATGCGAAATGCAAGGAAGGATGCATGGGGCCAGAGAACTGAGGATGAACTCCATCAGGATGTAAAGGTAAGGGAATTCAAAAGCCGACGTTTTACAGCTTCCTCAATTAAAAAACAAAGCCAGTGAGTGGAAAGTTGGGCATAATGGATTTCAGTGAGCACCTTAGGGGCATTTTGAAGCCCTAACAAAATCCAGTCATGTGTCAAGCAGAGCCCACGCGGTAGTGACAGCGTTACGTTAGCATTGTGATGAGCCTGCCCTCATAACAGCCTCAGAGTTTTACAGAATTAAAGCCCTCCTCCGGTGGTTAGCATTATTAGCAGTCCTCCTCCTCTGCTGCTTATTGAAGCGGACCGCCTGGGGAAACAGGGAACAGCTTTCTGCTGCTGTGCTGCCGCTCGCTTAACGACAGGATAAATCATGAATCTTTGAGTGGGAGTGTTCTCTTTAAATAATTATGTCTTAAGCGGGGCCAGCTAGTGACGTGTTGGTACTGTACTGTATTTAGGCTGGGTGAGGGAGGGAGGGAGGGAGGGAGGGAGGGAGGACTTGTAGAAACAGGTTGATAAGAAATACATTGCCGTAGGGCATCCTGGATCAGCTGCAAAAAAACATGTGGGAAGTATGTTGGTTGAAGAGGTTACGCTTCACAAAGGATCTGACACCGATGGTTATCGATGGTTATCTTCTCATCGGAGCTACCTCTGTTACAGAAGAACCTCACCTGTGTCTGAACATGAAGATGGGTATGAAGGTAGATGGGTACAAGGGAAGGGCATCATACCTTTGTTGTGGGCCTCCAGCTGTGAGAGGGAGTTGACGGCCACTTTGCACAGTGAACAGTACAGCAGCTTCTTGGCCTTGTCCTCCTCAGTCTCTGGGTTACCGGGGGTCAAGGTGGTGGGGGCCCCAGGGCCCAAGGGGGCTGAACTGGGCTGCTCAGGGTTGGTGCCATTGCCACAGCCCGGGGAGATGGATGACGGGGGTGGTAGCATCAAAGGAGGGGTGGGGGTGGGCAGGAGAGGGCACACAGGGGGGATGGGGGAGTCGGGGGTGGGAGGGGTGGAGAGGGGGAGAGGAGTGGGGCCAGGCGCCAGCAGGGGCCCATTTAACTGTAGCATTGGCCGTGTTTCATCTACAAAGAAAAGAGAGGGAAAATCACGTCAAATGCAGTATTCACACAAATCAAAACAGAGCTTGTTTTCATGTCAGAAAGCGTGTAACTAAACCAATAAAGTGTTCACTGACTTCAGTGCCTTTCAAGGCTGTGGTGAAGCAATGTCCTCTCCAAATGTTTTTTTTTCACATTTGAACCACATCCCCAACCAAGCCAGATGCCCATTCATGTACTGTCTGGTTTAAAGATCATACAAACAAACCGACCATAACACATAAAAGTTAAAGTGGCTCAAAACTCACATACAGAAGTATTTTTGTATTCAGAATGACCCATAATTGTGTTCAAAGTGTTCCTTTTAATTTATCCAGCAGCAGGACATTCAGTGTATCAGAGGAAGCAGACCTGAGACCAGAGACAGAACTGTAGCCTACGGCAGAGAGACATGTTTGGTCTCCTCCTCTCCGTGATGTGGTCTCATCCTATCGCAATGTTTCCACTGGGAGAAATAGGAAACAGATATATCAGCCAATTGATGTTTTTATCCCCTCTCACCTGTTATTTTTGGCTGAGATGGAACAGGGAAAAAGTAGCACTGGTTTTAAATAGAGTGAGGACTTTTAACCCGTGTAAAACAACACAAACACATCTCTATCACACTCACTCACTCACACACACACAAACACACACACACACACACACACACACACACACACACACACAGACACACACACAGACACACACAAACACACACACACACACACACACACGAAACAGACGTCTTTGGCATTTAGCAGACGCGTTTATCCAAAGCAACTTACAACTTATTTGTCTAAGTAAGTGAATCATCTATCCATCAGTCATACAAGTATACTATTTTATAAGTATACTCTTTTTATACTTTAGTATACTTGAAGTAACTATAGAAAAACATGAATATATTTTAAGCATATCAATTACTCCTTTAATCTATTTTCAATATAGTTAAGTAGACTTTTTTTCGCTTGGGCAATCAGCATACGGCAACGCAACCTTATCCCTCACATGTAATTCATCCATTTACCTTGACCTTGGGTGTGTGGTGGACACACACACATGCACGCACACACATGCGCGCGCGCACACACACACACACACACACACACACACATGCACGCACACACATGCGCGCGCACACACACACACACACACACACACATGCACGCACACACATGCGCGCGCACACACACACACACACACACACACACACACACACACACACACTTAGCACACACATGTTTCTGGTCAGCCACTCCCATGTGCATGCCTTCGGTATTCATCAAGCAGTGGGTGGTGCTCTGTAAAGACCCTCCTTCATTTGGTTGGGTGCATTTCTTCCACAGGCCCCCCCATCAGCGGGACCATAGGCAGGAGGGGAGGAGGTGGGCGGAATAACTCAGTAGGATTACGGGTCTTAAAAGGCTAAAGTGGACTATTTCTAGGGAACAAACAAATATTGACTTTAACTGGCCAATTTCCTTTTGAGGATTCCACATGCTTTTGTCATTTTGTCACACAACCATGACATGACAGTTTCTTCTCTCTCCATCCTGTGAGGCAGCATAGCGGTGGGCCATATGAAACTTGATCACTGGATGTTTCATTTGTTATTGTTATGTGGACCTCGCTCTAAGTTCTATTCTCTTCCACTGCAAGGGTGTCAGGTGGAGATGCCCTTGTTGTGAGGGCTTTCCGTTCCACTGGTTTCTGAGGTAAACAGGCTCTCTCCTTCCATATAGTTTCCAGCTGCTCTGCTCGCGTACAGTGCGTTTGTGTAACAGATGTGTGTCAAAACGATATATCTTACTCAATGCGTCAATGGCTTTCAGAAGCCCATAAAGCTGGGCTGGATCAAAGAGCTGGGCGATGGGTGAGTGCTCTTTAAGGCTCTGAGTGGAGAGGTTCAGACCAACACCATGGCCACTTCACCACAACACTCCAAAGCTAGGCTAGCTTCTAACACTGCCTGGGTTAGAATGGGAGGCCATAACAGTCAACAGCAGGAAGGGAGGAATCTCAGAGCTAAACTACCCTCATACGTTGTTCTTGAAAAGTACAGCCCATAAAAAGAACACACACACACACACACACACACACACACACACACACACACACACACACTTCATCACAGTGTGTCAGCATGCCAATGGAAGGAACTCTTGGCCCCGACGTCTAGAGGAATAACATTGAACCCATACTGTCCATGTGGTTTGTATTAAAGCCAAAGAGAGGGGGAGAGGGAGAGAGGGGGAGAGGGGGAGAGGAGGTGGGCGAAATAGTAATAGGGGATTTCATGAACCTCTAAGGGCTGGAGCTATGCCATTTAAACCATAAGTTTAATACGGTGCATCCCCTCCACGTTCCTCTCATTCCACACAGTATACACACCTCTTATGGTTTTCCCCTTACACTGAGCTCAGCCATGTAGAAGGATGAATAATTCACAATGAGAGGTCAGTGGAGGATGCTAACTACGACCAGATGCTTTACAGAGTGTGTTTACATTGCTTTAATTCCAAGTGGATATCAAAACACCAAGCCCTGTTCCAAATCCACACTAACATACTACAAAGAATGAAGCAATGCAATGGCCCGGCACTCTATGTGGTATGTTCTCTATGCTAGTGTGGATGTTGGAACACAACCCATGAAAGCGTGGACATAGATTGTTGTTGAACACACACACATGCCCTCAGGGTTATGGGGAAGATAGATGAGACTAGGGGTGAAGGGTCATCAGAGATGGGGCATCCATTATCCTCTGGAGTATTAGAACATGTCTCAACTCAATACAATCTGCTGCTTCCTGGCTCTCTACATGGGAATATGGAGAGGAGAGAGTTAACCAATGGCTGGGTCAGGGATAAGAGAAGGATGCCGTATAGGGACAGACACTGCAAAATGTATGACTGCTTACATAACAGGCACCACAATCTAATGTGGAGGGGGGAACCAAAAGGATGTGTTTACACCAACACAGGAGTTGCTTAATGGAAACTACTTGGTTTATTGCCCAAAAACCAACAACATTTAAATCAATCAACAGTACCAGGGCAGCACTATTACCAATATCCTGTGTAATAATGTGTATTATATTTATAGGGTATAACAATTCATGTAGTTCAAAGGATATGCTTCATCTATTGATGAAAAGCTCTACAATCTTAGTCACTGTGCTGTTAAGTGAACTTACATATGTGTTACAAACTCTGGGCAGGGGTACAATACTACAGGTAGTTTGAAGACAGGTGTACTGACTAGTCCTGACAGTAACCAGGTGGGTGTTCTGGGGTGCGTGTACCCTCTGTGTGTGATCAGGTGCTGGAGTTACGGGTGGGGAAGGGGGGGTATGGGCTGTCTGTGCCCCCTCATGCCCTCCTCTCCCTGCCTGTTCTTAATGATTAACGAGCTCGGAAACCCAACACCACCCTAACGAGCACTGCGCTTCATTCATTATGCAGTGGGATGCCTTCTCTCAAACCTGGCCTGTGTCCTAACTCCGACTCACACACAGACACACACACACAGACACAGACACACACACACACACACACACACACACACACACACACACACACACACACACACACACACACACACACACACACACACACACAGACACAGACACAGACACAGACACACACACACACACACTCACACACACTCACACACACACACACACACACACACACACACACACACACACACACACATACACACACACACACACACACACACACACACACACACACACACACACACAATCAAGGGGAAAAGGACCGTCTACTGACGTTAGCAAGCAACATTTGTTGTTTAACAACAGCTTATAGAGATGATCTAGAGGACAAAGATGAAGTCTACCACAAACATTTCAATACTTAGTTGGTTTACTGAATTTTAATCTAATGGACCCACTATAAAAATAGCAAGAGCATGAAAAGCAAGTCAACTCCATGTAATTCAACACTACAGTCAGCATACGGCAACGCAACCTTATCCCTCACATGTAAGTCATCTGTTTCATTGACCTTGGGTGTGTGGAGTAAGCACAGTGGGGCCATTGCAGATAAAACATTAGAGTGGTTTAAACAGGGCCCTTCATTTAAGTAGGAGTGTCAATGAAAGGGGGGAGGACGAGGAGGGAGGGAGGGAGCAAGGGAGGGAGGAGAGGGGCCAGGCAATGACTAAGATCAGTGAGCCAAGACTGCTCTCACAGTAAACAGCTGGCCGCTGCATATATTTCAATACGAGGCGATTCTGCACATCCAGTGATAACAGAAGGTCAATGAACTAGCCTGAGTCTCATCTCTCAATGTCCTCACAGAGGAGGAAATTGTGTAAAGCCTGAAAACCAGACCAACAAACACAGATTAGACAAAAGAAAACAGTTTACTTCAACAAAAACACTACACCGCATGGTCGTGTTTCTCGTCAAGCGTGGGAATTTTTCCCCCCCAGTCATTCCACCCTCATACACACAGGTCCTGACCACAGTGGACTGGACCACAGCGTGTTTGTGTGTGTGTGTGTGTGTGTGTGTGTGTGTGTGTGTGTGTGTGTGTGTGTGTGTGTGTGTGTGTGTGCATGCAAGTACTGTAAATGTATAGGCTGCTCTAGAGTCAGACCCCCAGCAAGTGAAGCACAGTGACCTCCCAGCCAAACCCACGCTGTCTCCATCCTCCAGACAATGCTCCTCCCGCTGCCATAGCCCAGCTGGGACCACAGCTGCTTATTCCCACAGGCCTGTCCCCACAATTCCCCTTCCATGGAACCTCGGTCATGAAACTGGTACTATGGGATTCCATCACACACACACACACACACACACACACACACACACACACACACACACACACACACACACACACACACTCACACACACACACACACACACTCACACACACATACGCACACTCACACATACGCACACTCACTAATGGCCAGGGAGATGGGGAGTCAGGGTCACGAGAAAGAGGCTTGGATGGAAAAAGGCATTCTTTCACATGTATCTGCTTTCACATTTAGATCATGGCAGGCTTGTTTTGGCCCCTCTTCCCTCTGGAAGTCTCTCTGAGCCTCATTGAAGCTGGGCTGGAGTCTGAGTGCAGGCAGATCCCCATGAGGGAGAGGGAAGGCCAGACTGGCCTGTCAATATTCTGGGACAACGCCACAAGAAAAAAACAAAGCAACATTTAAAGTGAAAAATGGCAGCCATATTCGAATGTCGAGATCTTCAGACATATGATATAATATGATGTCTCATGGTCCTTGTCAAATGAACTTTGAACTTTTGAGAGCCTGTTCTTTCCATTTATTTCATCAACAGTGCTCTAGTCTATATTTCTATGGTGAAATAGTTAGTCAAACAGTCACGGTCAGTGGAATCTTTTCAAATGTCACCAAAATATGCCCCAGTCCTTTCATTCCTAAGTGTTTCATCCAGGGACAGCCAGAGTCAGGCTGGTGACAGTGAGAGAATGGAAAGTTCCGGGTGGAGAGAGGAGAAGGGCAGAGACAGACTTTCTAGCCTTCTAGCTAGTCCTAACAGAGAGAGGGAGAGAGAGAGAGAGAGAGAGAGAGAGAGAGAGAGAGAGAGAGAGACAGAGACAGACAGATGGATAGAGAGATAGAGAGAGACAGAGACAGAGAGAGCAGCAACACCCTCCATCATGCCCTCTGTCCCTAACAACCAATAAAATAATCTGCTGAATTACTTTTCATTAGGGTTAGGTGTTAGCTGTGCTGTATCCATCCCGTTATAGATGTTGGCTTAGTTTCCACTGAATCCATCGTCCTCTCCTCCATCTTTCGTTCTCCCTCTCTCCCTCTCTCATTTACTGTACTTAGCCGCCTTAACCCCCTCCCTACTCGCAGATCATACAGTTATTTTGACTGTGTGACAAATGACCTTCTAATACCCAACAACACAGGCCCATAGTTCTATAATCACACTGCAAAGGGGTCCCTGGTTGACATTGCCAAGAAAGTGCCTTATTGTGATGCCATCAATCAAAGTCACCTGTTTCTCTGAGGTCAGACTCTTAACAAGACAAACATTATAGAGGCCTCTCAATGTTCCAGTAGAATAGAGGATAACATTTCAGACCCAATAATGATGCCTGTCCCTATATCAATCTGTTTGCTGGAAGGGAATCTGTTTTGTTAGGAGTAGCTGACATATCTATCCTGTCTGGTTGTGGTCCGCTTGTCTTTGCTGTGCTGTACCTCAGTCTGAGCCTTGGGTTAATTTCCTTGTAGAAATATTTCAAATAGACGAGAGCTCTGTCAATCAAACATGAGTTTGGAAAAATACTACAAGTGATAGCATCACATTTTTGTAATATTTACTTCAAATCTGCCCAAATAATGATGTTTTGAGATTGATCCTGATGCAAATATTGTGAGTATCAGTGCACTGTGATATGAAGTGGAACATGTTGGCCTTTGTGATCCCAGGGTCAGGGGGACAGCAGTCAGAGTTGAACTAAGCTGAATTGAATTGTGCTGAGCTGTGCTGGTCCTGTGTTGCTCTGCTGGTGGGAATGGGAGACCAGACTCTAACGCAGGTCAGACCACACACAGAGAGGAACCACAAAGAAGAACAACAACATATTTCAAGGCCTGCTGTAATTATACTGTTGTGATTGTTATTCATTCATATTTGTGGGGCACTATTCATTTCCCTCAGCACTTCCTCTTTAGTTCATTTCCCTATGGGCTGATTAGATTCTGACCATGGATGACAAGGTTTGTTTTCACAACATTAATGAGCCTGTAGTGATGGAATCGTGCTGGATGTAGTACTGCAGTATACAACCAGTATGTTGCTGGTATTGAGGGTCCAAACAATATGCTATACATGAGGTCTCACCTGGTTTGCTGGGGTCGCTGTCGAAGGCAGCGGCCGGGAGTCCTGGGGGTGAGGGGGAGGAGGTGGGGACAGGCGGGGGCTTGTCCCCCTCCAGAGGACGACTTTTGGAGGTCTCAATGCCTTTGACTCTCCTGGCGTGGCGGTTGCCTTTGTAGTGGGCTTCTGCCTGGCTCTATGGAGTGGAGAAAGAGAATAGGGCTTAACTGAAATGAAGACTAGTGAGAACAGGTGAATAAAACATTACACAAGTTTGGAAAACACTGGCCCCACAACACACACACACACACACACACACACACACACACACACACACACACACACACACACACACACACACACACACACACACACACACACACACACACACACACACACACACACACACACACACACACACACACACACACACCACCTGCAGCAGTGTGGGAATACAGTGCACACCACCTTGATATACTGATGTCATACACTTGAATTTTGTGCCTGGCCCCACAACACACACACACACACACACACACACACACACACACACACACACACACACACACACACACACACACTAACAGTGTCTCAGACTCTGGCATGTTATTCAATCCACACCAGGGACAGGAGACTACAGCCTGCAGGCAGGCTTACAGTGGATAGAGATGCAGTCTGTAACAGGTGATCTGAGCAGTAATGAGCCCAGTGTGGTAATGGAAACACCATATGACAGTGGAACCCAGTCTCTCTGTCTGTCTGTCTGTCTACCTGTGTCTTTCTGTCCGTCTGTCTCTCTGTCTGTGTCTGTATCTGTGTCTGTGTCTGTGTCTGTGTATGTGTCTGTGTCTGTGTCCATCTGTTCTGTCTGTCCTGTCTTCCTACCTGCCTGCTTGTCTGCATTATGATGCTTGTCTGTCCGCCTGCCTTGTCTGTCTGTCTCTCTACCTGCATGTCTGTCTTTCTTTCTCTCTGTTTGTCTGCATGTCTGTCTGTCTGCCTGCATGTCTGTCCATCCTTCCATCTATCTGTCTGTCTCTGATACATTATCATCAGGCAGGCAGTAGTGGTCCAGACCTCAGGCCTCCGTGTGTCTCCTCTCTCCTCCACAGAGGCCTGTCTCTCCTACATGGCTCCACTGCCTCTGAGGCTCCAGCCATGTCATTACTACAGCCATGTCGAGAGACATTCGAGGGGGGGGGGGGGGGGGGGTTGAACTCCCCGGTCAGTGGGATGCCATCTTGTCTGCCTATGGCCCCATAAGCCCTCACCCCTACACACCCCACCAGCTCCACTCCCCCCCCCCACATTGTATACATTATCAATGGGAGGCTGGCATACGTGGTGGACCCTTACAAAACAACACACAAATGCCAGGCTTGGCTACAGCTGCTCCACAGAGGCCTCAGACCTCGCTTAGCCACACTCTGACTTAATTGTTTGCTTATAGAAATGTATTTTAAATAAACATGCTACTGGGGAGTGGAGTGTCTATGGCATGGCGGTAGGAAGAGAGTGGGAATGGACAGCCGGTTTGTAGGGACTGGGGAATGTCCAGCATTCCAGCAGAGAAAAACACAATACAGGGGATCCATTACAGAGCATAGCGTGGCTAAATCTTCTGTTGAAAGGCCTGCTACTGGCTAATGTGTTTGTTCTGGGGTAAACAACGGTGGTGAGTCATCCATCAGAAGAGCTCTACCCCATCTCAGTGTGTGGGACCATCTGTCTGTCTGTCTGTCTGTCTGTCTGTCTGTCTGTCTGTGACACCATGGTGAATATTTCTAGAACTGCACCAAAAGGAGCTGTCATCTGTGGACTATGTCCTCATGTACGCACACACACACACACACACACACACACACACACATATTGCCTCGTCCCAGCGCAGCTAAAAGTCACAAAACGGCCTGCCTCAAGCCCCTGGGTGTGTGCCTGCATGCATGCATGCGTGCGTGTGTATGTGTATGTTGGCCGGGACGCATAATTGTTGTATCAGGATGATGATGATTAAGTGGCAGGATTATGGTAAAAAAAAAACGATGGGCCTGAGTGCTGACAGCTGCTGCAGCCAGGCGCTGAAAGGAATGGAGAAATCAAGTGGCACCGCGGAGCACCACACCGACCGTGGGCTCAGGTCTGGGTTAGACGGGCTTGGCAGGGGAGGGGGGTGTTTGGCTGGGCCATGGCTGAACTGTGAGGGGGGGGGGGGGGTCTGGCCCTGGCCCTGGCCCTGGCCCTCTGGACTGAGGTGTGTCCCCCTCCTCCCTACAGGGAACCAGGCAGGGCCTATGTTAAAGCCCAGGGCTGTAATTGGTGATGACAGATCGGGCCCTGTATATAGCATGTCTCCTGTAATCGTAGCCCTCCTGGGGTCTTAAGGACCTGCCAGTCTAAAGCCAGCAGATCAGGGATGGTGTGAAAGGAGGAGTGTTAAAAGAGGAGTGATCGCTGAGATGAAGGAGGGGGGGAGGGGGGGAGGGGGGGAGATGTGGCCTCAGTGTGGCGGCACAGACATGGAAGCTTTCTTAACCTCTCCTGTCGAGCCCTGGAGAGAAGCAGCCAAGCCAAGGGGCAGGTGGCCATGTTTTTTCTGGATGGAGTGAACACACACAGAGCCAACATGTGAGGAAGGCTAGACGGGACTATGATCTCTGTATCACCACCCTGTGGATGGGACCTAGATGGGACTATGATCTTGGTGTCACCATCATGTGGATGGGAACTAGACGGGACTATGATCTTGGTGTCACCACCATGTGCATGGGAGCTAGACGGGACTATGATCTTGGTGTCACCATCATGTGGATGGGACCTAGACGTGCTGCACATTGTGTCCCTCTCAGAGACAGAGACACACCGAGGAGAGCTGGGACACAGACACACACAGTACAGAACAGCACAGCTGCAACTCCAGATGAGGACAGGGAAGAAGAGGGACAAAAGGAGGGAGGGAGGGGGGGGTGGGTGGGGAGGGAGGGGCAGGAGCAAGCCTGGTCATGCTGCAGCAGTGACGTTGACCAATGCAGCGGAAGCAAGGCTGTGACGTCACTCCTGCAGCACGGCAAGGTTATTCTCGCCTCATCGCCCCGCACAAAGGGACCTGGGGGACACGGGGGGCCGCCACATCACTCCCTCTCTCCTCGTCTCCCAGAGTGCAGTGGGGCTGTCAGAGTGGCATTATAATCCTCGCCCTTGACGAATGCATCTTATGATAAGCAGTGGCAGCCAATTTGAGGCTTTTCTGCACTGTAAATAATACTGTGTGAACGGCGCACAGGGATGAGGGAATAATATGAATGCACAATGAAGCGTGAAATGACTTGAGCATGGGATGAGGACGGGATGGCTTTTGAGGAGATACATATCTACTAATCACGATATGGTCAGTAGCCATTCATTTCTCTGGCCCGTCTGAGTCATCGTACAGTTCGTGTGTTACAGTGATGAAAACTGAAGCTCAACAGATAAAAATGAAAGCAGAGCGCAACATTTACTCCTGTTTGATGGATTATCCTGAGCTGGAACAATGCCTAACTGTACTTGGGTTTATAAAGCACTATTCTTCAATGTAATATATACTGTATGTCATCCATGACAGATTAGTTCTGACTTATATGATGTAAAACCGAGAAGTGTCTGGGAGGTTGTTCAGTCAGCTTAATCCTGATCAAGAGCGGCGTTTCTCCAGCTAAGCTTAGGAGTCTACTGTACTGCAGACTCTTTCTCTCCCATTGACAAAGAGCCTACTGTTCTGTATGACACTGCTGCTGTACTGCAGTGTGACCATTTACCTGTACAGTTTAGAGTGACTATGATAGTGACAGCAAAGAGAAGGTGTGTTATAGTATACTGTTGTACGCCTGAGTGCTTCTGTGTGCCTGCCGCCTGTCACCTGCTGAGTCTGGACTTCAGGGACTGCTGCAGATGTCCCTCCAAACGTGACACACAAGCTGTGTAGTGTACACACACATGCGCACGCACGCACTCACACTCACCACACACATCACAGACGCACGCACGCACGCACGCACGCACGCACGCACGCAGAGAAACACACACATTCCAGGGATCAATGACCTCTGCTCTGGAGCTGTGGTCATATGAAACCCAACCCTGCCCTGACTGTGTCCCCTCAACTGTCGACCATGGGTAGAGCAGAGGGTGTGGAGGGCTCTGTTGCGACGGGTAGTATTGCACTAGGGGTGGGGGACTTTGTTGGGAGGTGATGTACTGCACTAGGGGTGGGGGGGTGCTGAAATCACTCAGGGGTCCATTTCAGAGCAGGGCAGCTGTTGGGGAGTCATAGATAGTCCCAGGGAGGTAAAGTACTTAGCTCGTTATTGGTTGGCATGCGTCAATATTTACCGGCATGTTTATGTGTCCAGCTTGTTTAGCTAAAGGGTCACATGCTTGGCTATAAAGAGTGGGCTTTATCCCTGCATCAAACGCTTTTATGCGTCAGAAATGTACTCTGGGGCTGTGCACATACTTATGTAACCTTGTCCTCTGTTTAGCTAAGGATTAAAACAAATGTGGTGTTAACTATATGTTTCTACATCTACAGTATGCAGCATAACACACTGTAGAGTAACTCAGTGCTTTCACTTCAAACTCATGTTCATGCTAGCTAGCTAGCAACAGTTCGGTATATACTAAAGGCTCTACCTCGTTTTGGCTAAATTTTTGTATCTAATAGTCCATGAAATCATGAGGACAGGAAACTGTGGTGGCTTAAAATATGAATTCTTAGAACATAATAGTGTATAACAGGTGTTGTTACTGTTTCATAGATATGGTCAAGTTCCCAAAGCATAATAGAATAATTCTGACCATCTTTCCTCTCATCTAACCATTTCCTGTTGTGTTGGCCTATGGAGAGCTCTACTTTTATAGAGCAGGGCTAGAAGACATGTATGCACCACAGCTGACCACATGGAGGCCTTGATTGAAGGCCTAGGGAGCAGAAATAGATGTGGGTTGCGGGACCGCTCCCTTGTCTGTGTGTGCTATGGAGGGAGGGACGTCCACCCTGGCTCTGAACGTCTATGCTACAGAATACTACAGCCCAGCAGAGCCAACTTCCATTGCAGACTAAAGGGGATTTTTCCTGATATTTGTACATTGATAGCATGGTTTACTAAGGGTGACATGGGATTTTATCATTATGAAAAGATATCGATCTGTTTTGCTTTGACAAATCGCATTCTACACACACATACATTAATACTATTACAATATAATGCATGTACATGCAGCTAGGAATGGATTAATCAAATTATTTATAGCACGAAAAAGCACTGAGGGAGTTATTTCTGGAGAGCTTTTGACTTCTTGGTATGCTTATATGAAATGACTTTCCATACGCCCAAGATCTTAATCAACTTTCCATGTTGATGTGAGAGAGAAAATCCCTTTGAAATGCTGGGGAAAATCCTATTTCACGCTCTCAAGGCTTCTCCAGCAACGCTCTAGGGCTGATATTGCAGAGCTGTATTCACTCTCCGAATTCTCACTCTCCTTAAATAAGCAGAATTCCAATGAGGCCTCCACTGCCAAACACAAACAGATGTACGAAATACGTTCACTGTCTCTATGTTGTCCAAAGAGATAAACAGCAGCAAGCAGAAGAAATAGCTGTACAAAGAGATCCCTGAGGAGAGAGAGTGGGTGAGGGTGGAGGGTGATGGAAGTGAGGGTGGAGGCTGGGTGGTGGAGGTATGAGGTATGCTGGGCTGGGTTGGGCTGGGCCGTACCTCGGAGTTGAAGCGGATCTGGCAGACGTTACAGGAGATGATGGGCCGCTTGGTCTTGATCAATGGGACTCCGAAGGTGTGGTTGATCACCGCCTTCTGGACTGGGTCCATCTATATGAGAGAGAGAGAGAGAGAGAGAGAGAGAGAGAGAGAGAGAGAGAGAGAGAGAAGAGAGAGAGAGGAATGAGTGCTGTACACTACATGGTGCCTCACTCACGGGCCCAGTGTCTGGCCCAGACAGCCCAGTCCATAATTCTGAGGTATAGCGGTGAACACCATGTGCCCTCCAGAACACATGGAGCATCAGGCCCACCTCAGGTGTCCCACTCAAGTGCCTGAGAGAAATGACCAAACATCTGTGCACAAACACTCATCCCTGCATACTACTGTACTACTATAGAGACCGATGTTAGCCTTACCCATAACCCATGAGCAGTGTCCTGCAGCTTCATAGGTCTCTGTCTGTGTGTGGGCAGCTTAGCAGACCGTCCTAGACAAGTGTTGATGTACTACAGCTGGCATCACAGTCAGTGTCATATCTGTACTGCAGAATCCTAAGAAAGGCTGGTTTTGATGTTACAGGAATGGGCTTTATACTTTCCAGCATTGTTACAGTAACTATGGTGGATGCGTAACCAGGCAGGCACAGTACAACTCAGCTCGGCTCAGCTGGATTCAGCTCAGCGGTGTGAAAAGGGTATGTGTGCCAGTGGTGAACTGAGTGACTGAACCCTGCACTAATTGTTTCAGCTGGGATGTCCATCACTGGGGGATGTTAGCCACTAAGTATAAATGTAACCGTCTAGCTTTAGCTGCAGTCCAATGGGCCGGTGGCTAAGCCCCCATTTAAACATATGTCACATGACACAAAGACCCAGGATAATCAGCCGGTGTGTGTGTCTGAACGCATAGCCCTGATCTTTCTATGTCTGATGCCTTCATTTATCTTGCAATCATGTTTAATTGACAAAAGCATTAGTGGAGAATCCGTCGCTGGTGTGGGCTTTCACTTCAGCTTGTGTACGCAGGCATTGGCAGTCAGCTTAACTAGACAAAATAAAACGTTATTACACCTCGATTTGGATGACATCCATGATGATGTCCAAGTGAAATCCTTTGTAAATCTTACTTTAGTCAGACGCCGGGTTAGGGTTAGGGTTAGTACGTATTCTAGGGCACGTATGCTAATATCTGCGAAGGCAGCCATTTCACATAACACAATAAACAACAATACCGATTTTTCCTCTATCCCAAAAAACAGGCTATAAAGGAAGCCATACATACACATTTTCCGGTTCTAAAGTTGTCTTGTTGATCCAAAAACATATCTAGATGAAATACGATACTGATGCCTTTATTTCCATTGTCTTACAGCGAGAGCAAGCCACGTTTATAAAACAAACTTAAGTTGGCTGGGTGAGACGGGTGAGAGTTTCAAATGAATAAGTCAAACAAAAACAATGTGAAAATGTGCAGTGGGATTGTAACCAGGCAACCCAGAGGAAACAGGGTAAACAGAGAGGGGAGGGCTGAGACATAGAGAAGAGTGACAGTATAGAGACACACCATCTGTAGAACAGAGAGAGAGAGAGGGCCTAGCGCCGGACATCCTGAAAAATCTCACATTCTTATCTCATTTGGCTCTCATACTCTCTCTCTCTCTCTCTCTTTCTCTCTTTATCTCTCACTCCCCCCCCCCTCTCTCTCTCTCTATCTCTCTCTCCCTCCCCCACCCCTCTTCTCCTCCCACTACCCCGAAACTCATCTGTCCAACGTTCTACAGAATGCTCCCCTGGTGCTGCTCTTTCTGTATAAAGACCGTCCCACAGAACACAGACAGAGGGAGTAGATTATGGATATGGCCAACAATGTTGAGCTATGTTGGCATACTTTCATAGACCTCAAGTGATTACTGTAGCTAGCTATAGCCTGCAGCTAACTCATCGCAATGCTCCCCACTGTAACATTTCACAAGTCGCAAACTAATCGAAAAAATCCAAATGTTGGTCAAAAATGCCTGAACAGTTGACTGTTCACTGTGTGGGTGTCCAGTCCCTAAAATACAGGCTCTGACCAACAGCCCTATAAAGTCAGTTTAATGAGAACTGAACAGCCTGGTGCAGCACTGTATATTGAGTCACTGAATTCCTCAGTCCAGCCCAGTACTCTGGGTGTTACTCCACTCCACCTGGGAGATAAACCGTAACGAAAAGCGAGCCCTTAAGACAACAGGTTCTGTTTTCCCTCTGGTCCGAAGGTTTCTCCAGAAAGTGACAACTTTCAATCTCTGGTACAACACTTAATTAAGTGGCACAGGAAGGGACTAATTCTCTGGTACACACACATGCTTAACTACACACCACTGAGCAGCATCACTCAGCACAGCACGTGTGAACAAATGACAGCACATGTCAACAGATGGGGGAGCCCCTCTTTGTCTAATGGCTTCTTTAAAACACGAACCAGACACCATACAGTGTCTCAGAGATACCCCCAAACAGCAGCATGTCATAAATCTCTTGACAGAGCGCAAAACAACTGCATGACCCAAAACTAAGAACCAACCTTTATTCCCACTCTCTCATCCTTTGTCTCTCTCCTCTCCCTGAAGTGTGTTATCTGTCTATCTATCATTGTCCTGCAATTAAATGTTTCGACAGGCTAAATTCCTGCAGTCCAAAATGTTGCTGCTCTGTTGCGCGCAGTAGGGCTATGCTGGCAGCGTGAGCAATAACTGTGCCATGCCAGATAAAACATCCTTAGAAGCTGAAGTTCCACTTTTGAGTCCTGCCCAGATTAGAGTGCAATACCTCATCTACATCACTCCCCTCAGTTCTATATCTGCCGGTGTTCAACTCTACACTACAGTAGACTACTGGTGGTGGTGTTTGGTACTCACCCTCTTCTCCTCCGTGTCAGCTGGGGCTTGGAGCTGCATTGGTACACCCGTGTGTGTGAGAGCGTGTGTTTGTGTCTCCTCACTCATTCAGCCTCCTGGTTGTTCGACACACTATTCTGGTCTAGAGTAATCACAGTGTTTCGAGTGATGCCTTTCCATCTAGTGCCTTCTTTCCGTCTCCCTCTCCCTTCTTCTCTTCCTGTCTTTGTGTCTATGGAGCAGCTATGTGAGCAGTTGTAGTTGCCATGAGGAGTTTCTCCTTCCTTAGTTATTCACTGACACATCACCTCGCTAGCAAGTGCCTGTCTACTCTGCTCAGCCTCTCTCTCTCTCTCTCTCTCTCTCTCTCTCTCTCTCTCTCTCCTGCTCCTTTCTCTCTAGCACGCTTCCCGGTAGTACTTCTCCTTCACTGTTCTCCCCCCCCCCCCCCTCTCTCTCTCTCTCTCTCACACACACACACACACGCACACACATACTTCCACACTCCCACAATCTGTCCAGATGCAGTCGGTGTCATGCTCTCTCCCCCTCTCCTCCCCCCTCCATCTCCCCCTCCCCTGTTCTCTCCGTCTATCAATTGTTGTCATCCTCAGCCAGTGGGGAACTTTTGCCCTCTCCACAACCCCCCACCCAGCACCGCACTGCAGTAACCACCAACTGTTCAAACACATGCACATATGAAAGCACTTTCAGTGAAACCTCATTACACACATCAGAACTCATCTAGTCTCCAATGGAACTGCACCATGAGTCATTCAAATGGTTAATATTTCATTTCCATAATGCCAAATCATAGCGTTAGCCTAGTGAACTCTCTCTTCCAAGGTCCTTTGAAGGAACATTCAGAAGTGCGACTGCTGTGTGAACCGAGACTCTCAACAGGGAGACCTGACCTCAAGACCTGAGGTGATAAGGGAAAGTTTAAGTGTTTGGAGAAAGAGAAAGGGAGAAGGGAGGGAGGGGAGGGGAGGGGAGGGGGGCTGCTGCTGCTGCAGCAGGTGAGCATCAACAAGTCTGCGCATGGCTTGCATGATTATACACCTTCATCGGAAATTCCTGACTTTGCAGCCTGAGCGAGAGTGTGTGTGTGTGTGCGTGGCGGACACCTCAGCAGCCCGGCTGTACCAGCAGCTGCTGCTGCTGCAGACAAATTATTCATCAATGTCTTAGGGCACATTAGGCCAGACAGGCAGGTGGAGGACAAATCACATTAAAGCTACACTTCACCTGTGGCGTTTTTTCAACTATCAACGTCGTCAGAAACGTGTTTCTCAGCAAGTTTCACTCAAACCAGCTTGACTACTAACAATAAATCTGTCACAAATTTTAAGTTTTTTCCTCAGCGAATTTCTTAGTAACATGACTTTCAAACTAGCAAAGGAGTTGTGTGGTTGAATGTGAGGCATTTATTTAGTTTGTAAATGTACAGGAAAACTCGCACAGATCGTTAAGTTAGCCAGCCAGGTGAGCCATCACATTTACCATGAAATTAAACTGGTGCTTACCCGCAGCTGTGCAAACTTAATAGTGCATATGCATGCTTCTAAGTGTGGCTCCAAACCAACATAATGGTTTATATCGCATTTTTATGCTTATCTAACATAACAAGTAGCAGTCTAGAGTAGCCTAGCCAAACAATGAGAGGGTACAGGATACATCGCACACCTACCCCTTAAACCCTGCCCAAGTCCCAAACAAATCCCCCAAATCTCCCCATGGTCCCAGGTCAGGGTAAGACCTTGGGGCCATAGCCCTGGGCTTTTGGGGGGCTTTTTGGGGGTGGTTTTAGGTGGACCCAAGTGCACAAAGGAGGCAGGACTCAGAGTTGCAAAAATCAAACGTTAGCTTTTCTATAACTTCACAGGGAAACACAGTTCCATCATAGAACAAGTGCTGGACACGCCAGGCTTATAAGGCTGAACTAAAACAAGGCACAGGTAAAGCCAATTAACTAAATGAGGTGAATTAAGGAAAACAATAAAGGAGTCTCTGGCGGCCACTGGTGGCCAGTGGAGGAAGCAGCAGGAGTGAGGAGGATTCCTCTCACATTTCCATTTAGCCTTTTATTGTACCTCCTGATACAGATTCTGTTTAAGTTCAACTGATTTAAAAATAGTGTGTAAAGAGTGTGTAAGTATGTGTGTGTGTGTGTGTGTGTGTGTGTGTGTGTGTGTGTGTGTGTGTGTGTGTGTGTGTGTGGCAGCTAGAGTGAATCTTACATCATAACAGCAAACTGCCAATTCAGTAACAGAGACAGGCTTCAGATATTGTACAGCATGCCAAACCATCCCTGAATGGGACACAATCCCAGCTGCAGTACCGAAACTAATATCTAACACTAATTTATGGCTATACATTGACTAAAGTTACTTTTAATAATCCAGTACAATGTGCACTGTGTCGTCCATGAAGGGTTAAATTACCGACCGCTCAAGCAGGGAATTGTTTATACATTCCTTTAATACTCTCCAAAAAGCCCAAGACCCATAAACATTTGTCTATGACAATAGTAGTGCAGAAACTCACCCAGGCTAGAACTGAAGTGAGCCTCTATCTACTTCCCTACATCCCTATAGACCTGACCAAAGACAATCACACAGAATGTCATCAAAATGCAGGAAATCCTCTCAACACACCTGAAGACATGAGTCTGTGCCTTATAGAACCTTCATGTATTGTAGCCAGTGACTGATCCTCTCTTTCACAACCACATCTATGACACAAGCAACAGAACACATACAGCATTCTATAGGTTGTTATACATACTGTACTACATTAAAGCAATACCAGGAGCCTACATTTCAGACTGCATGGACTTTCAATAAAAACACCTGGTTTATTATGTGTGTAAGCGAATCCTTGCCCGTGTCAGCACCCCACTGTCTTTTAGAGCACACAATGCACTAAAGCGTTTAATGGTGGTGTCTGACTACGTCCTGCCTGGCAGTGAGGTCAGGTCGTCCTCTGAGCTTCTCCAATATCTCCATCTACTGGACAGACAGCAGTAAAACTACTGGAGGCTGTCCGTCACCAACGCCAGCTATTACCAGTCACTGGATCCCTGTGGACCAGTGGACATATTTATCGTGTTGCAAAAGAACACTGCAGACAGAGTCATGGAGCTCATCTAAAGGACGTAGGAGGGAGTGTGATTTTGGTTTTCAGAGCAAGATCTGAAAACAGGAAACTAGGGTGTTTGTAACTCTAGCAGTCAGTGAATATACTAGATAGACCATTCTACTAGTTAGTCCATTCTGAGGCTGTTTCCAGCTCTGGTCTATGGGTCTATTAGAGTGAATGGGTAGTAAAATGACCACACACACACAGACACACACACACACACACACACACACACACACACACACAC
The DNA here is from genome assembly GCF_951799395.1 of Argentina silus. Taxonomy (NCBI): domain Eukaryota; kingdom Metazoa; phylum Chordata; class Actinopteri; order Argentiniformes; family Argentinidae; genus Argentina; species Argentina silus. The sequence goes on from NC_139662.1 coordinate 3,110,550, forward strand.
ACACACACACACACACACACACACACACTCACACACACACACACACACACACACACACACACACCACAGGAACTGCCCCATATACAGTCCAGAGGGACAGTTTGCTGCTTTTCATTCTGCTGAGCCACACAGTGTTTATGCATTTCCTAATGCAATCTGGAGAATGCACAGCAGTGGTGAATATGCTGAGTTTGTGAAATGGTAAATGTCCTTCTAATCAAAATGATCAGCTATAATTAATGGGCTGGGGACACAGAGAACTCCTCCAGGAACCATGCAGATATTCATAGGGCAAATGAAGAAAAACAACACATCAAACAAAAAATTCAAAGGTTGTACAATATATGCATGTTTTGAAGTACAGTATATGGCATTATACTGTAAATGCTACCTTGCTGCTGCTCTCAAAATCATTTGAAAGATGATAAACAGAGTGGTTTGTATGTTTGTGTGTGTGTGTGTGTGTGTGTGTGTGTGTGTGTGTGTGTGTGTGTGTGTGTGTGTGTGTGTGTGTGTGTGTGTGTGTGTACTCACTGTGTTAAAGTTGTGGAAGAGGCCCATGCTGTGTGGGGGCGGTGCTGTGTCCACAGGGAACTGTAGGAACTGCTTCATGTCCAGGTGGGGCTGGATCATTGTAGGGGTCCGCAAGAATGTTGGGATCGCCCCCGCCCGGTTTATACCTCCTGCAGAGAGAGATATAGTATCAGCAATTGTATCAGCAATTTATTCACTACCACACTTCAAACACGGTAAGAACTTCTATCAAATGCAGCATCGCCAATAGTAGTCTTACAGTATCTATCTGTCCCAGGACATACTAAAACTGTGACCGGCACTTAGGATTTTGACATTCTTGTCTGTTGATATTATGACCTGGGCTGACATCAAGGAGCTTGAGTTCCCAATCACCCTTAATCCCAATTAAACCCACCCCTGTACATAAAGTACAGTGAAAACTCAATTTCATTTAGTGTAAAAAAAAAAAAATACACTGAAAATGGACTTGACTTGAGTCCAAGGGAAAGGAAAGGTCAATATCATCTGTACAGCAGTTGCAGGACTTCTCCCCTTCTCCCTCCAAGTCCAACTGTCTTCCAGTTGTAACTCCTCTCCTGGGAGACATGCTAGCTAATTAGAATGAGCTTCATCTTGCCATGTGTGCTTTACACTGTGTTATCCTATCCTTTTCACCCTATCCAGAGCGTTTAATAATGTCTATTTAGGGAATAAACCATATCGTATTTAGGGAATCGTGAATCATGAAGTCACTCCCATTCCCGTTTCGACCCTCCTCAGCTTCCTACTGATCCCTTTCCTCATGGAAACACTTAAGAGAACTGGATCCAGCACCACTCTCTACTAAGACATGCCCAGTCAGTGTTTTATTCCCCTATAAAAAGGTGTCAAGCCATAGTTATGAAGCATGACCTCCTATCTACGTCATACCACCTATCTATCTCAGTGTCACTCTGTACCTGTCTTTCTCTCTCTCTGCCTCCCCCTGATCCCCTTCCTCTCTTACTGAATAGACTATAACCTCTGTCAAGGATGATGCTAACTGAAGGGGCCCACGCAGCAAAATGCAGCCTTGGCAAGCTCTTATATTAAGCCTCTTAATATCCGCAACTGGATTTTCTTCAGCTTTCAAACTCCCCCCCCCCCCCCCCCCCCCAAGACTTAAAAGCTCTCTCTCATGCTCTATCCTTTTTTTCCTCCCTCTCTCTCTTAGCTCTGTCACTGCCACTCTGTTTCCTCCTGCCCACCTAGCTACTTTATCATGGTAATGTGTGCATTTACCCAACACCTCTGCTTCCCCCCCCCCAAATGAATTCTATAGGTTTTTATAGACCTCTGTTGAGGGAGATGTGATATTAAGCCGATAAGCTGAAGCTACTCATCGGCAGCAGCTGTTTCAGAGGGTTGGGAGAGAGGGAGAGGAGACGGAGAGATAGAAAAAGAGGGAGGGAGAGAGAAAGAGAGAGAGAGAGAGAGAAAGAGAGAGAGAGGGAGAGAGAGAGAAAGAGAGCTTATTTGAAAGAGACTTTGTGTGACTATGTGAATGTGCTGTCTCAGCCGAAGCCCAGCTGCTGCTTGCTGCCAGTGCCCAGTGCATCTGTGAGCCTCTGGGCTAAGGAGAGGGCTGCGTCATTACCACTCATTAGGCATGCATGGTTCCTCCGATGTACACACACACACACACACACACACACACACACACACACACACACACACACACACACACACACACACACACACAGTAGACTAGATTTGCTCAGAAAGCGAAAACTCCATGACTGCTGGTGTTACAAACACTATCAGAGCTCTCACTGACAGACACTGCTGGTTTTCACATTCCATCTCATCTCATCTCATCTCATCTCATCTCATCTCGTCTTACAGCTGACTCACCAGTTTCTCTGACATAGTCACATGTTTACAGAACTCTCTTCCCATGGAGCAAAACTCACGTCGTCCTACGCAGTAGCGGCCTCAGCCTCAGGAGCTAAATCCTGCTCTGCAGCTCCACTCATTTGACCTCTGCTCCTCCTAGTAAGTCCACACGACAACCAGAGGAGACAGGAGCTCCTCCTCATGATTCCTCCTCCGGGAGCCGCAGTAACAACATGACTAATACTGCATGTTGACTTCATTTGTCATGTCACTTGGCTGCATGCTGATACAGTACATGGCCTGTGTGCTGTGTGTGTGTGTGTGTGTGTGTGTGTGTGTGTGTGTGTGTGTGTGTGTGTGTGTGTGTGTGTGTGTGTGTGTGTGTGTGTGTGTGGTCTGCTCTGTCAGAATGAGAGCTGAGCCAGTCAGCTGAGCTTGTCGTTATGCAGGCTGTACACTGTGTGAGTCTGCACTAGGAGATTGTGACCATTCTCACAGTGAAATGCCCAAGGAGACATGAGAAAAATGGATGGGTGGGAATTAAGGCCCATGCAGTAGAGAGTGCTCTGTGCCAGGAAGCGGCGAGAGAGAGGGAGGGCAGGGGACACTTGCCCTTGGAGCAAAGAGGGTTCCTGTTTCCAGGCAGAGAGAGAGAAAGAGAGAAATAGATAGGGAGAGATAGAGAGGGAGGGGGAGAGAACGAGAGAGAGAGCACCACAGCCAGTTTGTGTGTGTGTAAATCAGAGTGCGGCTGCTTCCTGCCCCCAGTGTATAATTACCTCATTAAATTAAAGCTCTCTTTGGGGGCTAGCTCACATTGTAAATCAGACTGTCAGTGTGTGGTGTGATGTGGGGTGTGCCTGTATGTGTGTGTGTGTGTGTGTGTGTGTGTGTGTGTGTGTGTGTGTGTGTGTGTGTGTGTGTGTGTGTGTGTGTGTGTGTGTGTGTGTGCGTGTGCGCGTGCACGTGCGTGTGCGTGTGCGTGTGTGAGTGTGTGTGTGTGTGCGTGTGTGTGTGTATGTGTGTGTGTTGAATGATGCAATTCTTCAGCTGAGCCAGGTCCCATAAAATGATGACTCAAATTTGATTACACTCATGTCAATAAAATAAAATCAGATGAACAACAGAGCTGAACCTCAAACAATTTACCTCAACAGACAAGTATAAAACCACATAGTTAGATATTTTACACAGCGCCGGACAAATTATTCTGATCGCACAAATTACTCTGATAATGACAACAGCAACACTAAACAAATTAACCATGTATGGTCATACTCCAGATGTTTTGTCCTAAGTATGCATATTTCTTACTGGCCCTTAGAACCGTATATGTGTGTGTGTGTGTGTGTGTGTGTGTGTGTGTGTGTGAGAGAGAGAGAGAGTGATAGACAGGGATGTCTGGTAAGGTTGAAAGGGCTCAGCAGTGATTTGATGTTGTTAACTCCTGTGACACGCCAGGAATCTTGCCACGCTTGCGGGGGCCATAACCAGAGCTCTTAAACAGCCCGCAGTGCAAGGACGCCACGAATGGGCCTGTTAT
>NC_139662.1:3119483-3121983 GCF_951799395.1 Argentina silus
CCGCCCTCCCTCTGCCCACTGTGGCCCCAGGCAAATGCACATGTTTCCATGCACAGAAGCAGATGCACAACCTAATCCTTGGATAAATCTCCTCCTGGCTCCCCAAGCAGCAACAACAAAACTTGGAGCCCGGTGGCTTTTTGTTATCCTGACTAAGAGAGGGAGTGAGAGAGAGCATGGAGCATGCCAGTTTGGGCAGGGCTTGGGTATGCACGCATGCACACTCACGCTCACGCTCACACTCTCTCACACACACACACACACACACACACACACACACACACACACACACACACACACACACACACACACTCCTTCGGCTCAGGTAGGATCTCATTGTAGCTGGTCGTAACCCCAGTGATTCACTGACATCCTGACCATAGCCAGTTATCTCTCCTGTGGGCCCTGTAAAGGATAAAGCCACTGAACCGGAGTACTTTTCCATTTTCAACACTAACAGTCTGTGTGCGATCCAGCTATCTAAGGGGAATGAAGGCGGCCCAGTAAATGATATGGTATTATTCATCCGGCTGACATTCTGCGATTGTATTCCACCTGCTTCTGCTCCATCCTAAGGAGGTGAATCAGCACTGGTTATGGAGCTCAATGGGGGTATGAAACACGTGTAACAGCTTGCAGCAACCATCTAATATAGGAGAGGTTGAATGAAAAATTTGTTTCAATAGGCATCATTTCCATATTACAGTACATAGTTTCATCAAAGGATATAAATACAGCCTGCAGCAGAGGCTGCGGGTCTAATGATTTGATGTTGCAATGTGAGTGCAGGATATATGTGTGTCTGTGTGTGTGTGTGTGTGTGTGTGTGTGTGTGTGTGTGTGTGTGTGGTGATGGTGAGTGTTTGTGCTCTTTTGAGGGCAGTGGTGACAGACATAAAGCTGTCAGGGCTAACGCGAGGGAACAGGCAGGCAGACACACACACACACACACACACACACGCACACACACACACACACACACACGCACGCACACAGAGGACAGTACAGGACAGGAACACTGCACTGGTCAGACAGGACAGATAGAGCTGTCCTTCAGTAGATGAAGGTTCATACACAGTTGATGTCTCTGTATGAAGCACAGACAACAACAGCCACATTTAGGCCTAATTATATGGTACAGTATCTAGTACATCCACATACAGGTTAGTGGCAACATCTGATAATGGCATAATGTTTCGGTGCACTACCACAATGAAATCAGAAATACAGTGAACTACTTTCTTTCAACAAACAAACACACACACACACACACACACACACACACACACATACCCACACACACACACACACACACACACACACACACACACACACACACACACACACACACACACAGGTGAGCAAAATAAACAAACAGGTATTGTATGACAACAGCAGATTCCACTCTCTAATTTTCTTCCCTCTTTTCTTCCCTGTCCTCTTTCTTTCCATCCTGAGACACTCTCGGGTTTCAATTTTTTCTTTCTTTTCTTTTCTTTTTTCTTTTCCTTGGCTGCGGGCCAGCTTTTTCTTGTAAGACAATCCACTCTTGTCCAGTAGAGATGTGTTTGAATGTTAGTGGCTGAAGGGCATGTCTGTGACTCAGTGATGGATACCCCCACAGATTGTAAAAATGGTCGGCGTGGAGGCATGGCGTTCTGTTGTGGCTCTGAAAAGAGTGCCTGTGATCCACTGCAGAGGAAGGAAATTAAACCAGTGGCGCTTGTGGTGTTCTAAAACACCCTCTAAAACACAGCATGGAGAAAACACACTGGTTCTGTGACACAGCTCTTAGGCTAGATACTCCTGCATTTTGCCTACTACATCCAGAGGACAGGACAGACATGGAAGGACACACCATCTATAACATTGGCTGTACCGCATCAACAGCTCTGTCCTCCACCTGAGAGAGAGAAAAAGAAAGAAAGAGAGAGAGAGAGAGAGAGAGAGAGAGAGAGAAGGAGGGAGAGATAGTGAGAGAGAGAGAGAGAGAGAGAAGGAGGGAGAGAGAGAGAGAAGGGTGACATTCCTCCTTTGAGCAGCCCACCGGAACGCTAACCTTTCTCCCTCTTTCCCTTCCTGTCCTCTACTGTCTGTTCTTTTCCCCTGCAGCCTTTTCCCATCTCCCTCCCTCCCCACATCTCCCTCCCTCCCCACATCTCCCTCCCTCTCTTGTTCGTAGTGGCGGACACACACCAAGGTACAACAATGGGCATCCTTCTCTCCCATGCACCCTCTCAAAGGCCCTCTGCCCTCAGGTATGAAATTCTATCAGTCACCACAAACAGGTGGATTAGACCAAATACACTCTGAGGAGCGAAACAAAGAAACCAGATTCTCTCAGAGATTATCCCAGCCCAGAGGAGGAGGAGGATGGGGGTGGAGAGGGAGGAGGGAGGTAAGACAATCTACTTGAACTGTTTTAATAACGCCATAGGGAAACAATAATTGACACCATTTTGCAGACACCGAAACTGTGTGAACTGTGCACACACACACA
>NC_139662.1:3126983-3161983 GCF_951799395.1 Argentina silus
GAGGACTCAGTCCTGCTCCCTTCCTTCCTCCTGTACTTACTTCCTCCTGTTACTATTTTGAGAAGATGTTCGGTCGGAAATGACATGCGCATATCATTGGGTGCAGTTGTGAGTTCTCTCAGGCTAGAGGTCTGGGGACCACAGTCATGTACACAGTCATGGCATCAGAATTTCACATTTGTTGTGTGTGTGTGTGTGTGTGTGTGTGTGTGTGTGTGTGTGTGTGTGTGTGTGTGTTCATGAAAGCAGTGTCAGAGCCCCTCAGAGTCGAGTACATATCCACGGGTATAGTGGTACAATCCCTAGACAGCAGTGTGTTCATTGGCATGAGGGCAATAATGTGTGTGTGTTTGCGTGCGTGTGTGTGTGTGTGTATGTCTGGTATAGCACAGTGATGAAATGTGTTCCTGATGCAGACGGTGTGTGTTCCTCTGGTTTCTCCTGCTTCATGGAGGCTAGGAGGCGAGACAGATGTGACATTACAGTGACGAGGATCTGAACCGATTATATCGCTTTTCCTGCTTCAGCGTTCCTTTAAGCCGTCCATGTTCCATGCACTCTCTTTCTCTCTATCTCTCACTCCCACCCCTGCATCCTGCTACCCGTGTCTCAGACTGTGACAGCGCTGGGCAGTGAAACGGAAAAATCCAGTGATTGTTTCTGACAAAAATAGAGGGGATGAGAGAGAGAGGAGAGAGAGGGAGAGAATGGGGGAATAGGCGGACAGGTACACAAAGGAGAGGGGGAGTAGAACAAGAGTGGAAAAATGCAGCAGTAATGGCATGAGAGAGAGAAACAGAGAGAGAGAGAGAGAGAGAGAGAGAGAGAGAGTAACAGAGAGAGAGAGAGAGAGAGAAAGAAAAAGAGAGAGAGAGGGAGAAAGAAAGAAAGAAAGAAAGAAAGAGAGAGAACGAGAAAGAGAGAGAGAGAGAGAGAGAGAGCGATCAGACTGCCATCTTGGAGGTCATCTGTGTCTGTGTGTCCCCAGGGGTACACAGCACCAGTGAGACCTGATAGAACTCCTGTCGTGTCGATGAGTGCCCTCTCTATAAACCTGTCTCTCTCTCGCCATTCTGCACCATGCACACACAGCCCCAGCTCCTCCACTGTCACACAGCATAGCTTTACCCCCCATCAGAGGCAGATCAATCATTGATGACCGTGGACTCATTGGCCTGCGTCATCTCCTCACTACCCCATAGCTCCTCAGACACAGCTGTCTGATTGTACTGTAACCTGGGGCAAAACATAGGGCTCGTCGCTCCTAAGAAGGCCAAAATGGGTCCAACTCTTGTCAGCGATAATCTCCAAGTTTGAGGTGATTAGCTAAAACTAGCCCTCTTCCCCTTCCTGTCTGGTTGTCTCTCTAACCTCCTCTCCTGTCCCTCTCCTGTCACCCCCCCCCCCCCCCCACCCCCATCCCTGTGTTGCAGCAGCACTAGTGGCCATCCTGTGAGGCTTCCTGCTGTGAAGGTCACCCTCCCTGCAGCTATGGATTACACAGGCAGCACACTCAGGCAGAATCGGATACCACCACTACCCTTGAGGTCTAGGGGGCAGAGGAGGGGAGCTAGCTGTCTGACTCGGACCCACTAGCCACCTCCAGCTAAGCTGGTAAAGGGGGAGAGTGGTAGAGAGGGCACAGCAAGATGGCACACGAAGAGGTGGAGGAATCAAAAGGGCATGTTCAGTACTGTGGTGGAATGGTATGCTGTGTATACTGTGGATTATGACTCAAGGCTTGTTTTATTGGCATGAAGAGTAGAGTTCTGAGGAGTCTTTGGAGAGCCTCTCCTTTTTTCTCGCCCAGAGCGAGGCGAAGACAGGAGCCCTTGTTGAACAGTAAGTGTCCTGACTCCTGTGCTGTGCGTGAGATGTAGCCATTAGGCCACAAAGTGTGTGAAATGGATCCTCAGATAGGCAGGAGCTTTCTGATGGTCCCCAACACAACAGAGCCAGATGACTCACTGTGGTCCCAGTGGGGACCAGGAGGGGAATCCAATCCTATAGTCTTCTACCTCAGGTGATATCAAAGAGCGGCAGCCTGACAAAGAGCTTTCAAAAGGAGCATTCATCACTCCGTTTCCCTCCTCAGATTCAAAGGCAATGACACCTTTCATCTGCCAAAATGGTGCAATGAGGGTCGGTTTTCCTTTAAGTGGGATGGGGAGAACATATAACAACTACTCTCTAGAGTGATGTGGCTCTTTGGAGGTCGGAGAGACGTGCATTTGCATCAGTAGAGGGTCACACACACACACACACACGCATTGGACACACACACACCCACACACACATACATACACACACACACACACACACACACACACACACACACACACGCACACACACAGACGTACACACACACACACACACACACACACACACCTAGCCTGTTGTTTTCTGGCTTGGCTCTTCCCGCTGTGACCTTAATTTGTTCTGTCATAGGGTCTGCATGCCCTCTGGGCTGCTGATGCACCTTAAGGGAACAAACTAACAGCCTCAAATGAGCTATGTGTTTGTGTGTGTGCGTGTGTGTGCGTGTGTGTGCGTGTGTGTGTGTGTGTGTGTATTTGTGTATGTGTGTGTGTGATTCGAAGGTAAGGAGGGGTCTAGTTTACACCTCTAAATAGAAGAGACAGGAAGGGGGAGGGAGCGGGAGGGAGCGGGTGACACACAGGCACACAAATAAAAGAAAAAGAACACACAGGCTGTCTTCCTCCTGGCTAATCGGCTAATGAAGATTTGTGGCAGTGCCAGTGTAGTGATTATTGGGGCTAGCACAGAGACAAGAAGCTCTTACAAGCTACTGTAAATACAATCTTCCACATTTACACAAGCCATCACAGGTGGAAATAGAAAAAGTCTACTATTACATGGGCAGGGATCTGCTATTACACATCTCCACCTCTGTCACAAAAATGAGTTTGCTCCACAACAGCCCAAAACACAGCACAACATTACTCAGATCTGAAGAGCGAGTAATGTTAGTCAGTGATGTTTTGCGTTGTTATTTTTGTCTCATTGGACCAATTCACTGGATCCTCTTGGCTATGCTAATTTTATGGAAATGGATGTTGTTTCTTTCTAACCCTCTCTCTCCTCCTTTCTGCCTCCTATTTGTTGCATTTCATCATGGCTCCTTTGAACCCCACGAATAGCTAATAGTGACTGTCTGCATTTCAATGGAAGGGTACTCAGTTCTGTGTACTGTAGACGTGTAAACAGGAGTTCATTCATGCGTGCGTCCCATAATAGACACAGTGAGTGCATTAGGAAGCTGAGAGAGACAGATTAGGAATTTGGCTCCGGTACTATCCCTACAAGATCTGCAAAGAGATGAGCCTTGCAAGAGATCAACACCATTAACAATAAATACAGTGTCCTATAAATAGCAAGTGCAACTCCTAACAGGCATTTACACAGATAGAGTAGGTTTGAGAGTGTTCATAATGTTCTTTTCATTCCATCTGGGAAAACAGTCATGATGCTGTGCGATAGTGGTACTGTACAGTACTTAACCTGAGATACCGCAGCACCCCAATGTCCCTTACAGCCTTACAGGCCTCTCTCAGGCACCCTACCCTTCCTCCCTCTCCTCCCCCACTCCCCCCCCCCCCTATCCCCCCAGGGCTGAGGCAGGGCTGTGTTGCAGGTCCCAGCAGAGCTCCGTTCCCACTCTCCCAGAGTGGGGGTGGTTGGTCTGGGAAGGGCGAGGAGAGAGAAAGAAAGAGACAGGTGTGCATACCAGACGCTTGTACCTGAGCCCTCCAACGCCACGCGGCTCCCAATGTCTACCTGCCAGCCAGGGTTCCCCCAGGCCCGCAGCCAACACCTGACCGTGGGGCTAACGCTGGCTGTCAGTAGGGCACGCCGGATCCCCAGATCCCACCGGATCCCCCACCACACAGGGCAGGTCTGAACCTACAGTAAGGCGCTCCTCCCCTCACGCCTCATTTCGCCTCGCCTTTACTATCCCAGCTGCCCCGGATCCCAGCAACAATTATGCACACACCATTAAAACACACACAGGCCTGGGCTGGTTCAGGAAAGTTATTTTGGGCTGTTCATATAACATTAGGGATTAAACCAGACTATGGCGGTCTTTCTAGTGCTAAAGCTGCTGCTATACTTCCCAGTCAGTATCCTTATCCCATATTCCCCTCCGGTGTTCAAGTGAGAGTATATGAGTGGAGACTATAGTACTGTATGAGGTAAGTGTGAGTAAAGCCCCCTAGGCCATCGGAAAGGTCAGACGGAGCTGTGGAGGTTGAGTTAGTTACAGTAGGTCCTTAGTAGGTTGTGAACATGACCAGGTTTTGAGTCTGGGTAGAGAGAGGGAGGGAGCCAGGATGTCTTCTGTCTGTCTGTCTGTCTGTCTGTGTGCTGGGTCGGAGAAAAACATTTCTTCCTGGGATAGAGGTAGATCTCGCACCACTGCCGCCCCCTCCCTCCCCCCCTCCCTCAAATCTCTTTGCCACCCCCTCTCTCTATGCCCCTGTGCACTGACCTTGCCGGTGTCTCAAGGAGAATTGATTTTCTTTTGGTCTTTGTGCGAAACCCTATCTCAACAACACTCAGAGGAATTTCCTTCCCCCCCCAGACCTTGATGGGAGCTAATTCCTTTTTACGAAGACACTTTCTTACTCGTTTTATCTGTCTCGCGTTCTTCCTCTCGTCTTCAGAACACACAGAAATAGAGCAAGCATGTTTAATGAAGCATCTATCACGGAGGGGTTTCATTGAGAATTCTTATTCATTCACACCTACAGGAGCAGCAGTGTTCTACATTGTGACACTGTAAGATGATTCGGTACGGTGAGTCTCCATCGGTAGAGCTTGGTGAAACAGCAACTCTTAGGTTGTGGGTTCATTTCCCGCTGTGACCAAACACAAATGTAAGCACTCCCTGTATTCTATTGTAAGTCACTTTGGATAAAAGCATCTGCTAAATGGGTCTCTATTTGACTTCATGCCTGTCATTGGGAGTATCAATATTGATGCCCATGTGCACAAACAGAGGCACTGATGCATCTCAGTCAACCAGGGGGCAGGCTTCAACCAGGTCAACCAGGGGGCAGGCTTCATCCACTGGAGAAGAACTAGCTCATGATGGAGTCACATTAGATGAGCTTATCATAGTTCCATCATAAGACTAACCTCTTCAAGTGCATCAATATGTTAATTGCTCAATACGATTTAGACGACTGAATGTAGGTAAAATCACTCTACCTTAGATAGCTTTTAAGAATCGATTTGGTTAAAGCACCCTTTTCTTTACCAGCACTGTTAAAAGAGAGTCTTGTGAAACCCCAACTGGTGGAAACTGAGTTGGCACCAATTTAAAGTTAAACCCTTTCTTTCACTGGTGTTTGTAGACCACACATAAAGTACTGAAGCACATTTTTGGTTTCAAGGTTGAGACATGTTTTAGGATGTATGAAACATTCATCATGAGATGCTTTGAAACATGACATGGTGTGTTGTTGCACCGATAAATCAAAAGTTGTGAAGCACCTCTCAGAGATTAAAAACTCTACTCTAGAGGTGTTTGAGAACTCTGTATGGACACACTTCTGCCACTGATGCTAACAGAATGGAGTTATAGAGTGTACCCAAGGATCTCCCAACGTAGCTTTTACTACTGAGTTGCAATGATCACGTGTGTCTGCATAACCAGAAAATACTCAGATTAATAGATAGTTCCCGTATAAACCTACACTCACCCTACATTTTTAATATTCCACTCACACAATTTTTTCAATTTTAAGTGTTGAGTGTATGGTTATCATATTCCTATGATGTCATTTTACTAAATGTTGTATTACACAATTCATAGTTTCAAGGCTACAAACTTTGGCCAATAAGGTCATTTCTGGACATTATTTCAGACTATTTAGTGGACTCCTTTTGGCTCAAGAACACCCCCAGAGGAAAAATCACCCATAATTTAAGACAAAGATACTTGTATTGGGTTTACATTCAAACACCATTCAAACACCAGATCGTAGCTTAGGTAGAGCACTTTTTATGGTTTACAAACACAATGGGCATGTGTTTTGAGTAACTGTCTTCTAATAGTGAGTGATATGATTAGTTAGGCTGCTGAGGCAGACTCTAATTCCCAGGTGTCGTTAAGCTTCACTAGCCCCTGCAGCATGTCCTGCTCAATGCACTAATGGGACACCATAATCACACGCAGGTGCAGCTACGCGCGTGACAGAGCAGTATTAGGCTGATGGTAAAATCAGGTGGCACCCCCAGGTGGGTTGGTGTGTGTGCGCGCACGAGTGTGTGTGCGTGCGTGCGTGCGTGTGTGTTAGGTAGCCTAGAGGTTAGAGAGGCTGGCCAACAGTCGGTAGGTCACTGGTTCGATCCCCACCCCAGGAGGGAGCCAGATGTGGTGAGCTGGTGTGTGAGCTGCTGACTGGATGGTTGCTGGCATCATATTTAATATGTCACTATGGCTGACCCTTTGCCCAGAGATCTGTTCTCCCTGGGGTGTGTGCACATGTGTTGTCTTGGGGGGGTTGTGCAGTGCATGTATGTTGTCTCGGGGGGGGGGTGCGTGCAGAAAATACCACATTCCAAACAGTTGGTTGACAATTCATTGGCAAATAAAATGTTGTTGTGTGTGTGTATATATACAGTTTTTATGTGAAAGTGTCAAGATCTCCCATTTTGTGTGTGTGTGTGTGTGTGTGTGTGTGTGTGTGTATGCTCTCTCTCGCACCAGTTGAGTTATAGACTATTAATTAGTCTCTTACAGCTGTATTGACAGCCCGCTGACACATAGTCACTCCAGCATAAACAAATCAAGAAAGGGGAGGGGCTTCTATGAAATGATGTGTGATTTAAATGTCTGTGGTCAGGTCAATAGGGATATAGGGGAGTATATAGAGGCTCACTTCAGTTCTAGCCTGGGTAAGTTTCTGTACGATTGCAGCTGAGATTGTGTCCCATGTAGGGATGGTTTGGCATGCTGTAGAATATCTGAAGCCTGTCTCTGTTACTGAATTGCAGTTTGCTGTTATGATGGAAGATTCACTCTAGCTGCTAGGACGGACGGGGACACACACACACACACACACACACACACACACACACACACACACACACACACACACACACACACACACGCAGAAAGAGCAGTATTACTCAGAGATTAAGCACATCATTCTCACATCAAAGGTCACTTCTGAGAGATGTGTTCTATAATGACTATAATAGGAATACATCTTCTCAATGGGGCATTGCCACAGAGAGAGACTATTGGGAGGTGAGGGAGGTCAAGTGCAATGGAATATTAAACCACGCAGCACCATGTCACAGACAGCTTCACAAAGAATAGAACTGAACCCTTTGAATGAAGAGACCAACTAGCATTGTGCAGTAGTGGCTAAGCCAGTGTCCTGCTTGTGTGAAGTAAAGCTGCATTGAGTTTTGCATCGGACAACAGCCGCTTTAGCGGAGTGACAGAGTCCCAAGTAATTTAACTGCAGCACAGCACATAAAGGTGCTAATGGATTATAGATGTTTATGACACAGTCCGCCAAAGCCACGTGAAATAAACTCCATTCATAAACAAAAATTCGACATTTGCATTATGGGGCTTCATGTTTCTCAATTTCTCCCCCAATCCAAATTGTTTGACATTGGGGGGAATGCCTTAAGGGACAAACTGTGCCAGTCACATGCATGCCAAGCCTGTAGCTCATTCAGTGGAGTTGTATACATAATTGCTGTGTCACTCTGACACCAACAGAAACAAGGCAGCCAAGGAGAGAAATGGGGGTAAATGCTGAGCTGGGAAAACAAACACATTTGTGTCTCTATTTGAGCTGACCTCTAGAGCCAGGTGAGTGTGAGGTCTGTCAGAGACTGAAGAGAGAGAGAGAGAGAGAGAGAGAGAGAGAGAGAGAGAGAGAGAGAGAGAGACCGAGGTGAGGAGGGAGGGAAGGACAGAGGAAGGGGGGAGAGAGAAGGGGGGGGGGTGGGTAGAGTGACCGATAGCTATGCAGACAGGCAGCCTGACAGAATGATGCGTTATGAAGACAGATTGGTCTGGAATGGACACACAGAGGCAAAGACAAAGAGAGAGATAGACATGCAGATATACAGTGCATGGCCCTGATCAGGAACAAGGGACAGGAAATTGTATCCCATCCATTTCCATTATATTGTAGAATGTGTCTGCTGTAAGTTGCTAAATAACCGGGATATGGAAGTTAAATATGCATATATCGACTGGAGTGAAGGTACGTAATCACAGATATTCGATTTTAGAGTGAACTAGCCCTTTAATATAACCAAAATAATCTAATACTAAGACCAGGCTTATCATCCGTCCTGTGGTCCTGTCTGTGGTGTAAGTCTTCCTTAGAGTAGCTCCAGGCTTCTAGGTGCGCGGTGGGTGTGGGTGTGTGTGTGGGAGGGGGGGGGGGGGGGGGGGGAGTGGGTGGGGGGGGGGGGAGTGGGTGGGGGGGGGGGGTTTAAGGCAGTGTGGCAGCTGACCACAGAAGACCCAGCCACAATGAATAGGCCAGGGTGGGCGGCGGTGCATCAGGAGCCCAGTGATCATGTTACCCATTAGACTGCAGTTAGTGGTCCTCCATCTCTCCCCCCTCTCTGTTCTCTGTACAGATGACAGCAGCGGTAGCAGACTGCTAGGCTTGGTGCAGAGCCCATGGCAGCAAGCTCCTGTATAGCTAACTAAGCTGCCCGAGGGCTGCACATAGTGTTCACTGTGGCATACGGGCGACAGATTCACTGTCATTATCAGCATCAGGACTGTCAGCGCCATCGCCACGGCCAATGAGCTGTGCCAGAGCCCCAGACCATCCACAGAGGGGGGGGATTGTAGATACAGTATATGTGTGTACAGTATCAAGACCTCATACAGTATTGAAGGGGGAAGGTGATTCACTCAAGGTCATACAGAGAACAAAGGGGAGAATATATTAATGTGCATACACAGATGTGCTAACTGATGCATAAACACATTCACACACAGACACACAGACACACACACACACAGACACACACACACACACACACACACACACACACGCACCTTGTATTTTTGGAGTGTTTCTAATCAAATGAAATGTTTCAACCTGTCTTGCGGATGTGTTATCAGAGCTTTGCAGATTGATATCTAACTACTGAATCAGGAAATCGCAGAGAAATCAAGATCAGCGCCGGTGTAGTAAAGGTCATTACAATGACATTACCCTTTTCTGAGGTAAAAATGACATAAATGCCAAAACGCTCAAGAGCCAAATCACCATGCATATAAAAGAGAATGTTACCCAGACAAAACCAAATGGTCTGACATAAACATTAAATGATTGACCGCGAAAAGATAGTCTGGTTATTTGCCACTTTGCCTCCTCTGTGAAGGTGGCGATTTCATGGGCCATTGAACGTGATAAAAAAAAAGAAAATAGGCCCTGCATCTCAAAGGTGCATTATTACCCTTTAAAAGCCTTTCATTCTGTTCCATTTGCACCGCACAGCACCATACAGATTTTCTCAACAACCTCAAAATACATAGTACCTTTACACTGCTACATATTGATTTCAAATTCTCTTCAGGTACTACATTTTCCTAACTTTATGGTGATATATTTTTCATAATAACAACAAATAAACAGGCATCGTGATGAATACTCATCAAGTACAGTATGAGAACTATAAATTATTTTAACATTATTTCTCAATGCAGACAGCTCCAAGTACAGATCTGAACATCAAGTCTAGAGTGAGACAGCTGTTGTTAGAGGGTTAATGATGCTATTAACACGTCTCCAGTCCTAACGTAATTTAGGCGTCTTGTGAGCTGCAGCGAGGCTGAGCGCGTCTGTGCTCGTCTGACTGTTAAATGAGGCTGAAGTCAGGTACTCTGTCACAATTCTCTGGCTGCTGAAGCCGGCTAACCGCAAAACTACTCGCATACACGCAAACACCAACACACACAGACACATACAGTACACACACACACACACACAGACACACATACACACACACACACAATCTTATAGAGCAGAGGACACAGGCACTCAAAAGACTTTCTAGCTTCAGATGTAGCTTCAGAATATACAACAGAGAGAAGAATTGTCCACATACAAACTAAAGAAAATATTTTCCAAAACATTACGAGAATATCAGATAGACACACACAAAGACACAGACATTGGCACACACACACACACACTCACACACAAACAAATGCAAAGTACACACCATGAGGACAAGGGTATTTATTGATCCATACATAATCACGGAGAAACACACACACACACACACACACACACACACACACACACACACACACACACACACCTCAGATAACATGACTCCCTATAATCATTAGGACTGTCTTCTTGAAAAACATGCCTGCCGGGGGAACTGAGCAGCAGCACTGCCTCTGAATCAGCCCAGGCATGCGTGAAACAATGTGGCCTCCTGAGCTGGGGCACATAGCAACACACACACACACACACACACACACACACACACACACACACACACACACACACACACACACAGCGTAATAATATTGACACAGACACACACACACACACACACACACACACACACACATACACAGAACCCTCTCTCACAGATACCACATACAGGATCTGACAAAGACTCTCATTCCAGCCACTCACTTTCACGCATCAACGCATGCTGCCTCTTTCCAACACAGGCACATGCAACATACACCAGCACGAAAACACAAGTCTATCTGGCATTGGTGTTAGCATTGACTCACAGTAGTGGAGGAGAAATCCCATCCTCTGCAGAAGAGTAAAGGCTGACTAGCTACAGCAGAGACTGGGGAGAGCTTCTCCCCTCATCGACATGTGGACTATGAGACCAGAATACTAAAGAAGAGATACTGGATGTATTCTAGACACAATTGCTCGATTTGCATTTGAATGCCTTGTTGTTGCATTTAACAAAACACTCTGATGTATGATGCGTTGGAGACAAATTCATACACGACAGGATTTGATCGAGGAGTTGGTCCTGGTAATATACAGTAGCTTGTTATTTCTGATTAATAGATGGTGTTTAAAAAAAATGACAGCAACAAAGGGAAAAGTCAGCATTCAAATGTGACTTACATACCCAACAACCTTCACAAATAACCTTGTTGTTTATTTGATTATTTGTGTTGGCAATTTGAATAAAAAAACTTTCTTTCTTTCGTCTGCTCAAGTGAAAACATCTCTCTCACCTCAACCTGTCTTGACAGGGCAGACGTACAGGAGAGCAGTGGAGCATGCTGGTCATGTGACCAAACATCTTAATAATATGTTCCCCTCTACGAAACACTCCGACCTTCCCTGTCATCTCTCCAACACATCCACTCAAGTGTACGTTATATATAACTGTAATTACTATAAGTACTGTAAGTATGATATAGGTCTGTGCTAGTGTTACTATAACACTTTGACTTTGACAGATTGAGCATGTTGGAGACAGACAGAGGGAGACTACGACAAACAGTTGCTCACTATATAAGTTTGAATGGATACAACAGGGTTGACCTCCCCCGAAAACACATGCTGCAGAGAGAGAAGAACAACTTACCTAAAATCATCCTGTGACTCCTCTGCTCCCTTGGTTGACAGTAGTGCTCCCTCGCTCCCCCCGTCTCTCCCTTTTCTCCAAGGGACAATGGCTCCAAATTCTTTTCTTTTTTTTTTTCAGCGCTCCTCTTTTCTCTCCAGAAAGAGGCAACTCAGACAAGCACAACTACATGTGAGGGAAGACTGCTGCTGCTGCCCATGCCGTCCCTAGTGTTCGCCCTCTCCAGATGAAAAGCAGTATCTGAGTGGAGGAGGAGGAGGAGGATGAGGAGGAGGAGGAGGGGGGGGGGGCTAACGCTGGTGCAGTAGTGCTCTCTGTCTCAGGTAAGCCTGAGGACAGTCTGAAGTGAGGTGGGGGGTAGGGGCGTCAGTCAGCCGAATGAGGGGGGGGAGCTTAAAGTGCAGTGCCCAATCACAGAATTAGCCACTGTGCCTAGTATATCTTCTCGAGAGCAGTCAGAAAATGCAATGGTCTCCAACAAACAGCTGACCAGCAATATCTTTTCAACGGAAGCATTTCTTGAGATGTTCAGAGGGGAAATGCCTTCGATACACTGTCAAGCTGGTGCCTGCTCTGCACGCTTGCTCTCTCTCTCTCTCTCTCTCTCTCTCTCTCTCTCTCTCTCTCTCTCTCTCTCTCTCTCTCTCTCTCTCTCTCTCTGCTTCTTGTTTTTGGGGTTGGGTATAACCTAAAGGCACCTTACATGTCTGTGCTCTGATTGGTGGCAGCTCGACCAATTGGAGCATCGGCAGGCACTTGTCATCATGCAGAGTGTAAGTCATGAAGGGGAGAGACAGTGCTGGACTAACATCGCCTGTTGTCCACCCTCTCTCTCTCCGTCTGTCTCCCATCTCACTCCTCACCCCCTCTCTGCTCTCCTCTGTCTGACCGGTCATGTGGTGTTTGTGGGGTTTGACCGTCTGTCTCTTCCTGTCGTTTATCCCCCCCCCCATCCCCCCCCCCCCATCCCTCCATTCTTTGACTTCATGTGACTGCGGACTTGTTATGGGATTAACCTTTTTCTATTCTCCTGTCGACCTCTCAACCTGTCTGGGCAAGGTTACACATTCTGTCACCCTTTTTCTATTGCCCTCAAAGGCTAGAAACTGGAGAGAGGGATGCAGGGAGGAGGGGAAAAAAGAAGAGAGGAAGGGGAGAATGGCAAAAAAAAGAGACAGAATAGAAAGCGACAGAGCGGAGGAAGCGGGAGAAGGAGGGGCAGAGATTAAACTAAATTCAAACTGACAGAGGGATGAAGAGACGTGGAGTGACAAGGGGAGAAGACTGGGAGGAATGAAACAGAGAGAGAGAGAGGGAAATGTGGAGGGAGGCAGAGAGAGAGGGGGTGTTGAACTGAGCTGCAGTCCATAGCAATGCAGCAGCTAACTGGGGGGGGGCACCTCAATAGTGTCTCCTGGTCTGTAGACTCCCTGCACTGACCCTTGCTCACCAACCACCCTGAGAGAGACAGAGAGAGAGAGAGAGAGAGAGAGAGAGAGAGAGAGAGAGAGAGAGAGAGAGAGAGAGCACCACGGGCTGGGAGAGAGAGAGAGAGAGAGAGAGAGAAGACCTTTTCAAAAGCGCAGAGCCATAATGCCATTGAGAAGCGAGCGGCTAAAAGAAGGCTTAACAAAGCTGTCAAAAAATTAATCCCCTTGGGCGAGTTACGCTTGCAAACACACAGATACAAACACGTGAGCCTAGGGCTACTGAAAAGCTGCCTGTCTTTTATAGTGCCTTTTCTCTCTCTCTCGCTGTCTCTCTCTCTCTCTCTCCCTCTCCCTCCTTCCCTCTCTTCTTGTCTCAGGCTGAGGCTGTGAGTCAGAGAGGGCTGAAGTGAATACTAAAGAGGCTGCCTGACACCTCCAATACTTCACTGCACAGCTCCACTGCACACATTCAATGGCATTGTGTGTAAACACATACACTGCAGATTAGGAGCACACAAACACACACATTTACTGTTACACAGAGCTCATGCTACACCGCAGGGTAAATACCCTCACACAAGCATCCGCTGTGGAAACGTATAGCATATGAGGAAGATACAGTACTGTATGTAAACAGGATGTAAATAGGAGTTTCCCCTCGACTAACCACTGCCACCAGACCGAACCTCCGGTGTCAGCTCTTATCAAATCGAACCATATATCACACACATTGCATGTAGAATATACAGAAAGGGTTGTAGAGTTGTGGCTGAAGGGTAACTGTATTTCACATAGGACACACACACAAATGGGATTTTTCATCACCAGGGTCCCCTCCAGCCCTCCTCTGTGTATGTGTGTGTGTGTGTCCCTCTCTCCCTGCAGTCCTCTGGACTGCGGCGCAGTGTGTGTGTGTGTGTGTCAGCAGAGGAAGGGGGATAGGGTTTCCTCATTAGTTGTGTTGGTATCAATAATTCAGGGCCGGCCCTTGTTGGCGTTCAATGGGCCGAGCGCTAATGTGCTGTCGGGGCCGCTGAGGCCTGTGGGGCCCGGGGCCCAGCAGGACTTTAATGGATGTCATGATGAGAGGATGAAATCTGAGCATGGGGATCCTCTGTCACCCATGGGTGGGGGGAGATAGAGGGAGCTAGGGTAGGGATATGGGTATGGCAACGGAGAAAGGACAGAGTGCACTCATGGGCAAGTGTGTGAAAAGAGGTGGCAGGGAGGGAAATGGGAGGACATGGGGGGGGTTAAATGAGGCTTTTAACTTTCTTGTTTGTCATTGATTACAGATCAATCAGTCTGAGGGTGAGACACCTATTGACCACCCAGCACCTTAGGATTTAGAGATTTAACTAGCTAAATCTATTGGAAGCACATGTTTTTGGTGCTTTAACAAATAAGTACCCTTGTTATCCTGTATTTGCGGTAAACATCAATCACTTTGTGGGTGTTCTTATCCTCCTGAGCAATCCATAACTTGCTGGGACATAATAAATGCCTCATAACAGCATAGTAAGTATTCTTCAACATTCTTTAAAAAATAAATACGGGCCCCTCTAATTAAACAGATGACTTCAGACTTTCTGACGTCAACAGAGAACTTTGTCATCTAAATCCCAGCTGCCTTAAATGATTCATTTCAACTATGCTAAAAAGCTTCAAGGTCAGTGAAGCATTTTCTTAAATCCTCCCACTGTTGTCATCCATAATTCCCTGCTGCCCTGAGGCTGCCCTCAACAGCTATCAGCTACAGGACTGCCATTGCTCATGTCTGCTACTTACAGTATGCATGCCTTTGGCCTGAGATGCTGCACCACAGTTAACTATCCTTTACAATAACTAACTAAAGTTAATTATTTAGTACAGAGTAAGTTGTGATGGAATATGACTCATTGGAAACAATCTGGACATTCATCATTAACAATTACCAGTACTAAAATTGAATAATATTGCTATAACATTATTAGATCATCATTGCAAATGTTTTGGATATGACACTGGGGTGTTAGTGAAACAGACGTCAAGTTGTCGCAAACAACCCCGCAATTCGACGCCGCAATTCGACTTGCTCCGACCGAGCCTCGAACTCGCGACCTCTGGCTTGCCGACACACCTAACCGTCTCCTCAAATACCCGATGTTAACAAGCTACGCTAGCAATTTGACAGCGTTGGTTGTGGGTATTTGAACTTGAGGAGTGAGTTTACCATCTCACCTCGGTTACACTTACCCCTCTAAACTCATGACACCGCAGCGAGCCCAGCCGTCAAACTGAGCCCAACTGCATATCACAGGCACCAATGAAACAGACACCAAGCTGTCGCAAACAGTAGCCCCGCAATAAGACTTACTCCGACCAAGCCTGGAACTTGCGACCTCTGGTTTGCCAACACACTCCTCAAACACCCGATGTGAACCAGCTACGCTATCGAAAATCTAGCAGGGCAGGTGTGGGTATTTGAACTTGAGGAGTGAGTTTATCATCTCAACTCGGTTTCATGAGTAGGACCATTGCTGATGTGTCTGAATCAGGAATCGTGAGGTACCATACCAGAGGAGCTGGTACGGCAGTCAGATACAGACTGGTAGAGACGTGTGAGCATGGTGAAGCTCTGGTTCTCTGCAGTGGGATGGAGACAGGGTAAACTAGAAGTGTGTGTGTGTGTGGCAGGAATGGGCAGGTCAGGTAATCTGAGGCTCATGCCTCAAGACTGAGAGAGTCATGTGTTGTTGGGTGAGCCCGGTAATCCGCCGCCGTCTCTGTCACCAGCTGGAGAGATGGACACACACACACACACGCGCATGCACACGCACACGCACACTCACAATCCTCTGAGAGCTGATAGACCCCTTGGTGCCACATCTTTCCACAGGAGCCTGTCCCCATGTCATCCTGCCCTGTCCTGAGGAGACGTCACAGGAGCCACGCATGTCACAGTTTCACACCCATGGAGATGGGAGGTAAAATAGGCCTGCAAGTAAAGAGAGGTAGGCCTCACAACCGTCCCCCGGCCTGTCAGAGATCTATGAAGTGATGATTTGATTACTTTATTAAGATGCCGTCTGTCTGCATGGTGCCGCAGTCTGACAGAGAGTCCACAGTGGTGAGACTTTGCTGCCCCCTTTTGGTAGGATTCTGTCCGTACAGTGCCAACCCCCCCCCCCCCCCCCCCCCCCCCCCCCCAGCCTTGCAGCCAGGGCTGGAAAAGCTGCCACACTACACTGCACCCCTGGACAGCAGCTTGGATAGGTGCCAGACTGAAAAGGATCACCTGCAAACTGAGACACTGATGTTCCCACCATTGCCTGCCTGCCTGCCTGCCCGGCACACACACACACACACACACACACACACACACACACACACACACACACAGGGGTAAATGAGGAAACCAACATAAGACATAAACATGTTGGTGGAGTTGACACAACATGGCCCACAAAACCTTGGAAAATGGGGGAATAAACTGTGAAACTACAGAACGTTGGTAACACTTTACATTATGGTCACATTAGTAAAGGGTTTATAAAAGTTTTATAATTTGTTAATAAATCATATATAACCAGTTTATTATTCAATTATAAACCATTTACAACAGTTATAACTCATTAGTTTAGATTGTTCGATTTTCACTTGGTTTTTGCCAAATAGGGAGCTTACAATCAGGAACCAGTTATTAATGCTTTATAAATGCACTTATAAATGCTTTAAAAACTAACCCCGTAATCATGCAAAACTGTGTACATTCAGTAGTGTGTGTGTACATAAACAGACGCAGAAACACAAGAAAACAAGTGATCAGATATCTCTCACCGGTCAAAAACTATTTGACAATTTTCCCCAAATCCCCAAAACAAAAAAAACCTCTGAATTTTTCTCCCTGATTTATTGGGAATCAATAAATCAAAACAGAAAGAGAGTTGTTGGAGACTGAGTGCACAGGGCCACATTCATATGTAGAAGATCTCGATCACTGAACAGTTCTTCTCTCAAGGACTAGGTGATTCAGAGCTGATGTACAGTATTCACATAACCTCTGGGGTGTGAGCTCTCAAACCATCAGCACCGTAGTAGTGCTACAACCTCTGTTCCACATTCTCGCCCAAAGGCAAGATAATTCTACATTGGACCTCATGGATGTTTAGGTGACAGACAATAACTCAATTCCTTATTACCCCTCATGTATAGTGTCAAAATGGCAGAATCCCTTCCCTTTACCTGAACATAAATTCGAGCCGTAATTCACAACCCCACACCTGGGCAGTCTTGTGACTTTCCAAACATGTTATTTCACCTCTCTCCCCCTGCAGCTCCTATCCTGACTGGCTGACTCTCGTCTGATAAAAAGGGTTTTGTGTTGAAGTCTTTGGTCTGAGCGGAGGCTATATATCATGCCTTAGGTTTCTCCTGGCGCTCTGGTGGTGAATTTAGAGACTGCTCGAAAAGGTCAAATGTGAGGGGGTCAGGAATCAGCAGGGCTGCGTTTCTACTGATAATGTGGCTGAGGACAGGGAGGAACAACCACAACCACAACCACACTACTGGAAATCAAACTGGGGAACCAGAAGTGGAGCTACGGGGACTGGACGATCATTCACTGAGACATTTCTTAAATATGTTATTGCTCCATGTCATGTATTCTCATTAGGAGGTTTTCATTATACAATACACACTCAACAATACTAATGTTTGAAGTTGAAGGAAAGGACCTTTAAAGCTATTTGAGTTCCCCTTGAAACAGCCAGAGCCTGCCAGTCTGACAGATAAGCATATCAGTTTGCAACTGAGGGATGAAGTCACTAAATTTAGAATATTGATCAGGTGCGGATATGTACAGCGCATTGTAGAGGGGACGTTCCAACTGTATCTAACTTGCTGGCACACATTGCTTGAGTACATTCAGTTCAGAGCCATGATCAAACTACAGTTTTGAAGCTTCTTTGAATGATAGAATTGGGCTGTAGTGTACAACATGCTGAGGTGGCATCTACTTCCAAAGTAAATGTTGTTGAAAGGTGCCATTGAGAGTCTTTGTGACCGTCTGTGTGAGTGTGAGTGTGAGTGTGTGTGTGTGTGTGTGTGTGTGTGTGTGTGTGTGTGTGTGTGTGTGTGTGTGTGTGTGTGTGTGTGTGTGTGTGTGTGTGCAGGTGGGTGTGTGTGTGTGCCTGTGAATACACCCTGGTGTGTGGAGATGGAGAATGTTGATGTTGACCATCAGTCTCTCACACATCCCTGCCATTTTCACACCAGAGCTTGAGTACAGAGAATCTTTCTGTCTCTGCCTCAACCCCATTCACATTCCATCTACTGTAGCTGTATGTCTGCACTGCAACTCATGTCTGAATGCTGCCAAATGTTAAATACCTCAGAGTAAAACAATTAAATTGCAAAAGTGCAATGTTGTGCGAATTTCAAAAGACTGCAATTTTTGGTAGTTACTTTTTCCATAGAACTGGGTCTATTTCTAAACCTCTGACATTCCTGGGTCTTAAAGCTGAATTTTACTGTGTAATCCAATGGATTTGTTCTTTTCATTAGTCAATAGCAGACACATACACAAAATGTAAATGCATTTTAAAACAATCTCTAAGTGAAGATATCTCGCTTTGAAAGCCCTGGCCAGTCCTAATGTTCCATTTCAGTCAATTCCTACAACGCCCAAGATTCCCCTCTCCCTCCCCGAGAAACAGCGCAAGAGCTGGTCTCTGGGAATCACTGGCATAGTAGAGCAGGGTCAGATGGCAAAAAACCTTACAGTAGCTGACGTATTTTAACACGGTATGAGATGTTTTTAGGAAGTAAACCCAGACCTCTGGTTCAATAGCTAGAGCACAGCTACAGATGCAGCAGCATGCGATACGATGATAGTTGGAGATGGTATGCAGCCTGGATTGACCAGAAATAGGAAATTCTCTCTAAAACAAGAGAACTTGGGTCAACAAGGGTCAAACATGTCTCTGCTGCGACGACATGTTGTCACTGTCACATGGTTAACAGCCATAGGCCATATGTTTTCATGTGCACACACAAACACACACTTGGTCAAATCAGCCAACTCCAAATATCTGGTGTACCATTTGAGGTGGAGGTGGAGCAGCAGTATTTGTGCAATTCATGGTATCAGCAGTACAAGGAAGCTAGACATGTTTCAAAACATTGCCATTTATCTCTGGCTTTTATGTACAGTATACAACTATTCAAAACAAAATGGATAAAATATCAACACAAATGCAAGCATCCTTATAACAAGAAACATTTCAGATTATTTGGCATCACTAATTATTTGTTTCTGTGGATCATATATCAATGTGTTTTTGTTGTGGTTCTGAGAGCCCACAGAGACAGTTCAGCATTGATTCATCACAGCAAGAGACAGATAAAAGTCCTTACCTGAGCCCCACATTGACAGCTGCCTCTCTCTCTCCCAGTCTCCCCCTCAGCTCTATCCAACCACACCGGAACACACTATTTCCTGTGTGAAATTCTTCCCGAAACTATTCAGGGTTTTAAGAAAAGCAGTGGATAAATGGGATGAAAAACGGATGCAGAGGAGAAAAGATTCCTGACGTTCCCGGTCAATTCCAAAGAGGAACATACAGTATGCAAACACTGTCACACCCCGGCATTAGCAATATGGGACACATGGAAAAGACATTGCCTCTTTCACCCCCCTCTCTCTCTAACTCTCTCTCTCACTCCTGTGAGAAAACAAAACAAGTGCAGGAGATTCCAGCAGCTAATCACACCAGGACCTTAATACGTGAGGACAACTGTGCCCAGACAGGGAGAGGGGAGAGGGGAGAGGGGGAGAGAGAGGGGGCTGGGGGGAGGGAGGGGAGGGTAGAGAGTCAAGTGTCAATGAAGGCATGGAGAGAAAAAAGACAGCTACAGTACAAGGGAGAGAAATGTCAGTCTATCAAATGGTACAGAGTCTTTGAATACTATAAGGATCAATTGAACTGCTAGATCATCTCCCATAAGGACCAGCCATTCAGGAAGATCAAGGGAACAAAGCAAAGAAGTCCTTTGAGGCTCTATAAAAGGCTCACATGCCACATGCCAGTTTGTCGTATGAGAAGAGTAATGATTCCATTGCCCAGGCAGAAAGCTTCTAGAACAACCACACCAACAACCCTCTGAAAACAACTCCTGAAATATAGATAATATTATTTAAAAAATCAATAGTAGTCACATGACACATAACCTAGCAAATGTTGCTGAGGCAGATACAGTAAGTCTGTGTTATAAAATGTTGAAAGGTTGATATTGGTTGGAGATTTTGATTTAATGCCATGTTATGTATTTAGTGACGATAGTCACACACACATACACAAACTCAGAGATACATCTTATCCTACAGTGTAAGCAGTCCTGGCTGCAATACATTCAAATGACCACGCAACTATAAATGTCGGTTAATGTCCTCCTCCATGTCAAATGATTCACTCACTCAAAGTTACAGTACACAAATAAGCATTCATATAGCCCTGCTGTGAGAACTGCTTACTGCATGTGATTGTGGGACACACAGGCATCACACATTATCAGCTCCTGTACTCGTGCATATTCACACCCCAGGCAGCCTCCCTACAGAGAAGGGCAGAGGGGGTGGAAGGACGGCAGTTTAGAGCAGTAAGCACATTTCAGCAGCCCGGGGCTTTGGGATAAGGTTACAGGGACACTGGGACTAGGACTGTCCCTGCCTCTGTCAGTAATAAACAGGTTTGTAAAGTTCACACCACAAACCGTTAAAGTTGATGGCCATTTCGACAACATCAAATCCCTTATCAATGGGTTTTATGTGTTGTTGTCACACTTAAATGGACTAATAAGGACCCATCTTGAGTTGCACCAGCTGAATGCAAGAGATTCAGAGCAATATAGTTATAAGGTTGATGATGTATAGAGCAATAATTTTATGTTAGCTTTCTTCTCAAAGCTAAATCCAGTAATTTAATCACTATTATTCTACTTTGGACATGTGATTCCACTTGAATGTGAAGTGTTGTAGTGCCAACACTATACAGGTGTAGAGCATTGGCACAGGATCCCTACCTGTGAGGATCATATTGTCCAGCAGAGGGAGCCATGTCGTTTTACTTTTCAACAAAGGATTGGACCAAAGTTCCCTTCGAGACAGAAAAAAAAAATGAAATTGATGAGACGTGGTAAAAATTGTAGAATAAACCAACGGTTTCATGTGTGTTAGAAACAGTGTAGGAGCAATTGATGAAATTAGCAAATGGTGTGTGTATTTCATTCTAGAATACATCGAAACCTATTGCATTGAAAGTGTAATTTAAAGACCAAGGTGTATCACCTTGTTCTTCTGAAATGTAGCCATTAGATGTGCAAGCATATTGTATGATATGGCCTTTAAGTCATTCGATTTTAATAAAGCTGCAAACTTACCAGCTCCACACTCACCTCCAAATCAATACCACCTATTCTGTGTATAATATTTTTCTCAATAAACAATCCTAAAGCAATTAGGAAACAGACAGTAGAGGAACCTTTTAATAGCATAATTATATTATATTATAACATATTTTCTGTGGTAGGCCAACCTCTCTTGTTTCGCCCCTCCCCTGTCTCGCTACTCATAATCAGCGTTTCATGTGTCACACCTGTGGAAGTCTAACTTTTATTCACCAGAGAAGTTCCACTGTACTTCATCGAGGCCATGGCCAGCTCAGACGAGTTAAAAGCGCGATTTAACTCATATAACAAGCTGTATAGTTATGATATGCGACTGCAGACCTTTGCTGACTGGCCTTTTCGCGAGGAATGTCAATGCACACCAGAAATGGTAACGTCATCACCTTCTGATGTTTTTCTGTCATTGGTTCCCATTATTTTCAGGGCACGGGAGTCACAATGATATGAACTGATTTATAATCCCAGGTTGTGCCTGATGATTGAATTGAAACTGGAGCAGAAATAAATCCTTTATTTTAGACTGATGGTGATTCAGCAGGCAAGTTTCAATGCTGTATATGTTGGACTTTTATTGGGACAATTATACTCTTACAGTGATATTGCATCTGATATTGGGTGTGTGGAAAAAAATCACTGTGACAGTGTGTGGTGATTTACACCTAAACAGGTGCTAGATTTTGTTTCATTTTGTCTGGTGCATTTCATCAACCCCACCCCTAACCTATCCCATCCTGATGATTGAATGTGTGTTGACAGCTCCCTGGATGTACCACACAACATTCTCCTACTATTTCACCAACACTTAACTTAACCCTCAATCAGCCAGTTGGCACTCTGCTTTTGTTCACCTACCACACCTTTATGACATTGGCTTGTCGTAACATTATTTTTGTGTGTTTTTGTTTGGTGCTGTCAATTTGTGTATGTTTGTAGATGGCCAAGGCTGGGTTTGTCCACTGTCCCAGTGAGAATGAGCCTGATGTGGCCTGCTGCTTCTTCTGTCTGAGAGAGCTGGAGGGTTGGGAGCCTGAGGACAACCCCTGGTATGGTTCCTTGCATGTTTCATACCAAATCAGTCCTTCACACTAGTACATTTGATTCATGTCTTATTCTTCATTAGACTAGTTTTCTGTGCTAGATAATTGCAAATTAATGTAAACTTAAAGTAATAGACATTTACATGTGTGTTTTTATTGTGACAATGTGATTTTGTTGTCTTTATTGACAAATGAGTCTTCCCTGCCTGCTGTTTATTGTCCATAGGGATGAGCACATCAAACGCTCCCCTAACTGCGGCTTCCTGACCACCAATAAGGACTTTGGTGAGCTGACTGTAGCTAAGTTTTATCACCTGGAGAAGGAAAGACTGCGCATTTACACTGTGAGTCGCCAGTCTTCATGAGGTTCTGTATAGATGCATGCCATATGAGATGTGCTTCTGTTGAGGATTGTATGCTATGTTAGATATAGAAGTTATGTATTGGCTGTTGCTGTTGCCCTGTGTAAAGATCATGTCTGTTCTACTATTATAGAGGAAGGTTTTTGAACGGCAAATTGCCCATTTTCGAGATGAAAAGCAGAAAACGGATGATAACCTGACGACACTGTTTGATGCCATAACTGAACGGTAGTGGACAAGGGGAAATAATTTGTCTTTGTATTTTCTTGGCTGTAAATGTTTTTATGTAAATTAATAAAGTGGTTCTTGGTTAACACTTTATAATAACTTTCATTCATACGCCATTTGTAGACCATTCATAAATAATGAACTCCCTATTAACAAACTATTATTCCATGGTAGTTTAAAGGTTTTTAAACAAATCAAAACACATTGGAAAACAAAATCAAAACACACCCTTTACAAACTTTTATGAAGGTTTAGAAGCCATTTGTAGACCTTGATACATAAATTGTGATGTCATTACTGACACCTTTTCATAAGTGTTCCTCATATTTTATGAATGATTTGTAACTACATTATGCAGTAATTTGTTAATCATTTTTAGAGGTTTTTTTGCAGTCCATAATCTAAAGTTGCAGTTATTCACCCTTTTACACATGTATAAAGGTTTATAAGCTATTTGTAGACCATTGGTTGCTTGGTTTGATCATCTCAATAAAATATCCAAAAGCATACAGACAGTAAAGCAATCAAATTACCAAATAAATTACACAACAATTTCTGTTACATTAGTCGTTGGAGAAACTAACATTTCATTAGCTACCATACAGTCAAAACCATCATCAAACTAGTTACCTAGCAACATAAGGCTTTTAATGCAAGGTGAACTAAGCGGTTAGCTAACTACCATCTTCAAAATAACTTATGTTATGGTTCTGATGTCTCGGTACATTAAACCAAGTCTTTAAAAACGTTTGTGTGGAGTGGAGGTTATTCCTGCAGATGCAGGCTACTAGCTAGTTGGCCAACACAGCTGTGTCCAAAGGAAGCAGGTGCCAGGTTCACTCCGCCGCCATTTTATTTTCATAGACAAAACGCTGTTTTATTAGATGGGTCATCTGTGGGCTGGCACGACAAATACTCCACTCACACACACAAATGATATGGATTAGCAATATTTCCTTTTCGGTTTTTCACACACACTGAAATGTGTAGAAACATGTTGTGCGGTCATTTGATTGTTAATAGTCATGATTTTAGAAGACAATTTATTTGGCTCTGTCCTCGCCTCCCGTTTTGGTTTTACTCACGCGTTGCTGGGGAAACGGCGCGAGAAAGACGCGATCCAATCAACGCAAACCTAGCACCAACCAACTGTCAGTACCGCTAATCTCAGTTAATCTAGCCGTATTCCCCGCCTCTCGCAAAACCAATAGTGAGTCAAGGAGTGTCAGATCTCTCGTATATATACGATCTCTGGCTGTCTTGTCAAATCGAGGAGACACGAAACGTCCGGTTTGGCGAAACCTTCCAAATAAAATAAAAAATAAAACGTTCAAAAATAGATGATTGGACACTTGTTGTTGTTATTATTATTGTTGTTGTTGTTGTGGTTGTTGTGGTTGTTGTTGGTATTATTGGACGGTTCTACTGGTTTCACGGAGCTCTACACGCCTGCTGTCAAATGCATTTTCACAACAAAGCTATGTTGGCTAACTATTTTACCACAGCTCCTACTGAACGTTCACTAAAGATTAGTAGTTCAACCGTAGTAGAAGTCTATGAGCGAGACAGACATTAAGCACACAGCATTGTGATTGAGGACAGCAGCTAGTTCGCCTTTCCTTGAAAGCCTAATGTTGCTAGCTAACTGGCTCCTAACTGTAGGGCAGTATTCTAATTTCATGTCTTTGATGATGATTTTCTATATTGTAGCTAATGAAATGTTCAAATTTCCCATTTTAGATTAGGTACTGCAAAAACATTGACATGATTAATACATACTGTAACTGCATTCATAATCTGTCACACATGAGAAACACTTGGGTAAACATATAAATTGTATTTATAAATGTTTATTAGCAAATCATTAATTATCTATAAATCATTTGAAAATACTTTTCAATATACTTACTATTAGTTTATTAAGCATTTAATAACGTTTCTAACTGTTGGAATAATTATTTGTTAATAGTGAGTCCATTATTTATGAATGGTTTATAAATGGCTTATAAATTAACGTTATTATAAAGTGCCACCGTTTCACCACAAGGTGGCGCCTTCCTACCGGAATTGTGACTGCATTTTTCCACACATACACACACACACACACACCAAAAGAAAAACAATCATGACTGAAAGCACACATTGTTTTTCTGTTCAATGTGTTTCATTTTTCTGCCTTTTCCCCCCTCCAAAATACTTGCAGTTTTCCTGAACATGCCACCGTTTTTGCCACCCCTTTTCAAACCTTGACCCTGGACAGATGGCCCTGAGCCCCTCCCTCCTGATACCAACTGTTGCCCCAGCAACATCTGTCACATATAGGGGTGCGCTGGGCTGTGCCTGGAGAGGACTCACCGGGAGACAGGCTTGTTCCTGGGGAGGGGGACAGAGGCCAAAGAAGGAGGGTGCAATGGAGGTGGGAATTATATGGGGTGAATGAATCTGCAGTTGGTTGTTACTCTCAGACACTGTGAGACACTGAGTATTCAATGAAGCCATTGAGGGTTACTCAGGAAATATGTATGAAGTTAAGCCTGGATTCCAATTGCCAACATTTCTTATTTTGATAGTGATACGTATATATGCACTGTATTGGAAGTGCTGTGCTCACTTTATTAAGATGGCTCACTCCTGTGCCTGTTGGAGGGAGGGAGGGAGGGAGGGAGGGATTGGGGGGGGGGCAGGATTAGAGATGCTATCCCATCTCTTCCTTCCACTGTTCTGGATTAATGTCTAATGCAACACTCTGAGCCCTGATCAGCTGCTTAATTCTCTTTTATCCGCTTGCTACAGAGCAAATCGAAGACAACCGTTTTCCCCCCAAAAAAGGGGAAAACCGGAGATGATTCAAGAGAAGTAATTGTCCACATGTCCTGCCTCTCCTGTACAGCATATCTATATCATTTCATAAACCTCTTCTTACTTTATTTTTCCATATAGCAGGAGTCTTTGTTGGCAATATTATCATTATTTACAGATTGTAGCACTTGGAATATAACAATATTTGTACTTTATTTCAGATTAATTCACACATGTTTATGGTTGACCAAGTCTAACAGAAAAATGCTGCCTCAATAGCATCCACAGAATAATACCCCCCCCCCCCCCCAGATATGTACTGTACCATCATTTGGAACATGCATTGGAGGCTGGTGGAGGTAGAAATTGGAGGACGGGCTCATTGTAATGCATGAAATGGAATGAGGAATGATATCAAACACGTGTTATTACAATGAGCCCATCCTCCAATTTCTACCTCCATCAGCCTCCCCTGTTTGGATATGGCCGTTTCATGAGCTGATAACTGCTTTAATAACGTTGCCACTTGATTACGTAAGTGGTTAGGAATTTGAATATGTGCTTACAGTATATGTAGTGTGTTTACTGTAATTGCTAATATAACCTTAATCAGGGCTTATAACATTCACCCATGTCAATCCAATTATTAATGGAAGCTTTAAAGCATGGGGAAATAGGATGTTGTTGTGTGACTTATGTCCTGTCTCTCAGATGTGTAGATCACATTTTAGATCAATTTAGATCAATTCCACTGTCTTTTTGATTACACAGTAATTGAGGAGAGGTTCAAGGTAATTTACAGCATGTGATTTTCTCCACTTATTTAGCTATATTGAGAAGAAATACTAACAAGCACAAACTCTCCAAAATGCAACTTATGTTTTGAGTATAGTACTGTGAGACCTGGGGAAATGTTACTGTGAGACCTGAAAAGCAGTTTTCACAATATGTCCAAAGACCATGAAGAAATAAAGGTTTTTAAATAAAAACCTTTGTGCCTCTGTGTTTTTTTGGACATTTCAATAAATGTTTGGACAACTGTTGATACAGTGACTATATCATCTGTAGTCTATATAAGTGAGGTTTAGGTTTACCACTATAAGGCCTTTCCTGCAGTTTTGTAATTGATGAGTCTGTGCTAAACAAACTTACTTGTGTTCTGTATGTAAACAGTTTCTGAATGTGACAGATGGACAAACAGACAGATGTTACCAACAGAAAGTTTACAACCTGAGCTCCCCGTTAGGTCCCATCTGTTGCTCCCGTGCCCAGCCCCTCCCTCTTGTCCTCCACTTGTGCCTCTCCTCTTCATCCATCACTACCCAGTCCCTGGTACTGCACAGACACAGCTCTGGACCATTTATAAAACAATCAATAACTGCATCATAGCCTTTCACATTTACACCGTTGAATGTATCTATTGAATATCCTACCAGAGTACCTAACCTGGATCCATTTGTTGAAATGTGTATCAGAGAGGGTAATACTGATTGACTATTAGATCAGGGAGGCATGCAGCAGGAAAGCTCAAAGGGCTTTCCCCACAGTGACCTTGACCCAGGAGGACGGTTACCTGACAAGTCTCTTTATTCTGCTCTGGACTGGACTGGACTGGACTCCCCATTTAAGACTGACACACACAGAAGTGAAGTCGTTGCATAATATTTGAAAAGAGAAAAAAATCTCCTTTAGTTTCTCTCCTATTTTCCCCCCCTTCATCTCTATTTCTCTCCCATGCCTCTGATGGCAGCAGTGCGTGCTGGCTGTCGGCTCTCCCAGACGCTCCGGCCCTCCTACCTTGCCTTCTTTTTGTGCCCTCTTCCAAAGAGACCCCCATCTGTCCCTCCACTCGCCCCATTGTGGGGTCTCAAAGCTGTGCAACTTCCACAAAGAGATGGGCGTGAAGAGGGGGGCCAGGGTAAACAGGACAGCATCCAGATCCCATTAGAAGCTCTTTAACTCTGACACCCTAGTAGTCTCACAGGACTCTGGGAGGGGAAGGCCCACCCCTTATCCCACTCTCACAATATCACCTTTTATACCCCCTTACATACGTATTAAGTCCGCAGGTCTGCTTTCTTTCTTCCCTCCCCACTAACTCTCTTTCTTGCCTGTTTCTTTTGGGGTCTAGCTAGCCCATTATTCCATTCCACTATATTCCCTATTTGTTCTCTCTTGGCCAACTCAACTGAAATGTGTCTTAAGGTCAGGAAGATTGGTTGTGTTGTGCTGGATTTGGAGTGGTGAACATGGCTATGTTTTGTACAGGGATAGTTGGCTCGTGACAAATGTTAACTCTTGTTCAGTTGAATGTAGTTTTGGCGGTTGCAGGAGATGCAGCGGTAGAGCTGTGTCTGATGATGTGATGACTTATCTAGTTGTGTAATTGAGCTTGTGTCGTGGCATCAAGCTCAAGTTCACAAATAACTATTTTTGGCACTTCTTTGACCGATCCCACCCTTACTGTTTTATTTTCTCTCTCTATTTCTATCCCTCTCCCCCTCTCCTCTCCTTTCCCCATCCCCACCTCCCCCTCTCCTGCTCCTCACCCCAACCTTGCCCTGCCTCCTCTGTTCTTTTATTGTTTGCCTCTTTCTTTCCCCCCAAATCTCTTCCTCCCTCCATCTCCCCCTTCTTTCTTTTCCCCAGCTGCTCCCCTCGGTCTCAGCCATCTCAGTTTCAGGGCGCTTCCACCTCTGTACCTCGGCAGTCCTTTTCTCTCTGCTCTCCGCCTTGTGTGTGTGCCACGGTCTGGGAGGAGGCGGGATCACAGCGTTAGCCGCAGCTTAAAGGCAGGGGGATTACCACCACGCAGACACTGATTAAAGCCTTCCAGCCTTCTATGGCCCCATTAATACAATCTTAATCACAATGCTTTATCCCTCAGTCTAGCCCCTATGGATCAGGACCTTTCATTTTAGTGGGAGCTGCAGTTGTTTGGCCAATGGATTAAGAGCTGCAGAGAGACAAAAATATATATAGAGAGAGGTTCAGACTGCACTTTGCTGTTCCAGCTTCCAGCCATCATCATCCTGTCTTTTTCCATCCCTCACTTTTTTGGTGGCAGGTTTGCAACCTAGATCCTGTCTGCTCTGTGGGGCTAGACTTATTCAAAGTTCAAAGTTGATCTTGATAGTTGTTGATGAAGGTGGTGTCAGTGTTGTATCCACATAGACATAAACTCATAGACTATTCACAGACTAGACTAGTGCATAGTTACAGTGAAATAATCTCAGTGGCTATAACATTCTCTAAAATGTCATTGGCGGTGTGTCAGCCCATGTCTCTGTGGATTGAGCTGTGTAACATATGACATATGACCTCTCCCTTGGGACTGAGCCACAGGTCGCAGGCTGCTGCTTCCACACAGCCTCTCCTACCCAAGATGGCATTTAGAAACATGTGTTCCTCTCTCAGGGGGATTTTCATAACTTTACCAGAGTTCACAGCTAATCCATTTGAAATGTAGGTGTTGGCTGCCACCATACAGGACTACATTTATAGTTACATTCTTGTGGGTTGGCAATACTCTTATTTTTCTGATTCCTTGAAAAAATGTTTTCATTATCTTTAAACTGTTGCACTCTAGGTTTTCCCATGTGTAGAATAGTTGATTATATCACCGTGAGATTACAGATCTAGAGAATGACGGTGATGCTGGAGAGTCGTGTATCTTGATATGTTGTTATTGAAGGAGGTAAACTGACCTACAGTATGGACTTCTTCTTTATTAAAAAAAACACAATACCATGACTTTACATGTTTATCAGGACAAGAACAAAACTACTATTAAAAGCTTTATTTTTATTTGGTTGCTTTTTCAAGACTGGCATTGAACCAAGTTGTTGCTGCAGAACCATGTCTTTTTTTTTCTTACTTTTCCATATTTGTTTCTGTTGTTCTCCCCTACAGGTATGTATGTCATACATGAATATTCAGTATGTATATATAAATACATATACAAATCCCTTCCCATAACCGTTCCTCCTCGCTTTATTTTCCTTTGTCACCTCTTACCTGTAGGACATAGTTTTGTAATAGTTCAAAGGCGTCTGAAAAAAGTTTATATGGCTTAATCCATCTACTGTACATCAGAGGGATTAACCCCCCCCCACACACACACACACTTTACAATCACAAAAGCAATGACACAAAGCAGGAGCACACCAGCAACTCTGCCAGCACTTTCTCCCTGGCCAAATGTCTGTCTCTCTGTGTGGAGCTATGTGTCATTCCTATGCCCTGGGAATGGCTTGTCAATGGAGAGCAAGGACCCCATTCACCTCTACTCGCTCTCCCTCTGCCCCTCTCTTTCTATCTCACACTGTCTCTCTCCCTCTCTCCATCTCGCCCTTCCTCTGTCCCTCTCTCTCTCTCTTTCCTCTCTCAATTTGGCCCCAGCTGTCTGTCAGCCCCCCGCAGTTCTCCCAGCTGTCTCTCCTCCCCGAACGAGAAGCCCCACAACAATGCAGGTCAGAGGTCAAGAGAAAGAACAGGCTGCACTTACAATGGACCAGTGGCGCCCACTAAAACAATCATTCCCTTTTTCTCCCTGGCTTTTCTCTCATGCTGCCAAGACTGGAAAAGACAAACCTAAGGAGAAGTGGATGAGGGGGGGGGGGGGGGGGGGGGGGGGGGGGGGGAGTGCTTTTGGACAACAGCCTCCGAGGCGCCTTCCCCTTCTTTCTGTTGCCTAAAGGACTACAATGATAAACACACACTCACACACTCTTTCTCTTGCTTTCAGCACTCCATCTTTGCACTCTGTCACCAAACTCTTTGTTAATCTCAAGAACCATCATATTCTTCAATATCAACACAGTCACCAAACAAATCCCTGTTGCCAGAGTCAAACACAGACTTTTGTTATTTGTTAGATGATATAAATGTGTTGAAACTTCTGCTTGATTTCAGCAGAGCTGGAAATTGGTCCAAAGATAAAAAGATATACTTTCAGTTGAACTTCTTAATACTTTTATAAATGTTATATCTACTGTACGTTTCACCACACAACATTGGCTAAACCACAATAATCAACTTTATTTTATCTAATTGGCTAACTGTTATATGGAAGCCTTAGAGATAGAGATTTGTTCATTAGAATGTTTAAGCCCTAATTGAAATGTTTACGCTTAGTTTTGGCTCAAAGATGTTTTGGCATGAGGTGGATGGGAAAATCAGGCATGGAGAGAAAGAGAAAGGCCTCTATGACACATTCACCTGTTCCTCAGGCCAGTTTTCCCATGGCCCACAGTGAGCCCTCCCTGATCTGTCAGAAGAGAGACCCTACAGCACAGCTCATGAATTATATCAGTCTGACACATCGCCATCAGCAGAGGCAGTATGGACGGCCACACGACCCCATTATTCCCACAAGCGCTGTCTTTTAAATTACTAGCTGTGTTTACATCATTTTCACAGAAAACAGGTGAAAAGTGGTTGATATCTTCTCCCCATTTAGGTAGAAAATGGGCCCCGTTTTCCTTGTTAAAACAGCATTAAAATACCTCAAAATGTATAATACTCTACAGCATGATTTTCATTGTGTCCCATGTTTTTAACAATGTTTCTGAGAAACCAGTGATTATTCAACCAGAGTAAAACAGCATATGCAATAGTCGCTAGCTACAGTATTCAAAAACCCCCATTGGATTATGTCCCATCCTGGTGATTTAATAATTCTCTCTGAAAGAGAATGTACAGTAACATTTACATCTACAAATAACCAAATGTTTGTAAAGATGCTCAAACTTGTTTTCTCACTGGGAGTACTTATGTGATTTCAAAAGAGATGTGATTTTAATTATCTTCTGTGCCAAATGGAATTGCAGACACATTTGTGTATATCTACATTTTTGTGGAATAGTTTACTTGTAGGCAGATTGCTAGTTCTATTCAGTTCTGTTAAAAAGGACTATATATGAAATGGGGGCGAACTGCTCTGAGTTCACAAAAATTGTCTGAAAGGGACCAAGTGTGAAAATACCATTAGATTGTAAAGACAGAGGAAGAGATCGAGAGATGATCTCTCATCATGAGCCTTGTGAGATTCAGAGTGAAAAGACTATATGACAGCAGAAAAGAAACCATGGCAAAATGTGTTACTATGGAAATAGTATATAATATAAGAATATTTATTCAGTTAAGTGCGAAACAACAAAATATTTACAAAAACAGTATGACAAAGTAGTGAACAACACCAAAAGAGACACATACCTGAAAGGTTTCAAATAAATAACTTAAATACTTCATCAGTAAAGCTGCCAGGGACTGACAATATAGTATACCAAGAAGACAGTAAAACAAAAACAGTGCTGATGAAATTCAAAAATGTACATACAAGTTATCAAAATAAATATTAAATATGGATATAAATAAAAACATTTTTGTTCATATGGCAAAAAGGATGGTGTACTATGGCCCTCAGTGCAGAAAGTGTGTAGGACAAACTCTGTGTACATTTTTACTTCCATCCTTAGGCACACAAGGACTTTTTATTCAAGTTCTTCTGTGCTATTTTGTGAAAATTCATGGTCACGGATGTTGTAAACCTACTATAAGCAGTGCTTATACCTGGATATCCGATTTGGTTTGTTTTTTTACAAATACATCTGATAAGAAGTGAGGGAGGACATATCCAGAAATGATGACAAAACAAATAATGTCAAAACAAATAATCATGAAAACAACAATGAGAATAAATTAATAAAATGATGGGTGCATCTGTATCTCTTCAGTACTTCAATATTATTATCAGGTAGGTTGAGTAGAAGTGGCAAGTCTCTCTCTCAGACCATTCCATGCCCTCCCAGAGTAGCAGACAGTGTAAATGCAAACTATTGTCTCTACACAGTCAATTCACAGAGCCATGGGCATGGCAGTGGCAGCAGGGTTGGAGGGGCAGTCTGTGTGTGTGTGTGTGTGTGTGTGTGTGTGTGTGTGTGTGTGTGTGTGTGTGTCTGTGTGTCTGTGTGTCTGTGTGTTTGTGAGGGGGGGGGGGGGGGGGGGGGGTTGTATTCTGGCCAGGTTCACTCACTGTAGATGGTGCCCATCTGTGAAGCGACCATGTGGGCTGGAGCGAAGGAGTCAAAGCCCATGTCTAGGGGCAGTTCATAGCGCGAGGCCTGGAAGAGTGTGTGGCCCTGAGGCACGGGCAGGCCGCCCATGGAGGAGGGAGGGTAGTGGTGGGACGAGAGGTAGTGGGCAGGGTGGCCAGGGTGGGGGGTGTAGTTCCTCTCAATCTCGTGGGGGGAGGGCTCCTGCTTGAGGGCAAAGTTCCCGCCGATGCTGAGGGGAGGTGTGAGGGGGCCATCATAAGGGGGCGTGCCGTTACTACACTCGTTAGGGGAGGGGTTCTCGTAGGCCGTTCCCTTGAAGCCCTTCAGGTGGAGGAGGTGGGAGGCCTCCAGAGAGCCATAGGGGGGGCTGGGCAGGCCTGGAGAGGGATAGCTTAAGGGGTGGCCAGCCTGACCCCCCACCATACCCCCGACTCCTGGGACTCCACACTTGTCATCCAGCTTGTTGAGCAGCATGGTGGGTGCTGGCCCCAGCTGTAGGCTGCCTGCCACTAGGTTACTGGTGGGCTGGGACAGGCCTTTACACAGCATCTCCACAAAGCCATGGCTCTCCGTGGACTGGCCACTCTCCAGCACCTCGGACAGGGCCCAGATGTAGTTGCGGGCCAGTCGCAAGGTCTCGATCTTGGATAGCTTCTGGGTCTTAGAGTAGCATGGCATGACCTCCCTCAGAGTGTCCAGGGCATCGTTCAGGCCGTGCATACGGGAGCGCTCGCGGGCGTTAGCCTTCGTCCGTCTGGCCTTAAACCTCACCTGTCTCGCTTTGGTCATCTTCTTCTTCTTAGGACCCCTACGTTTGGGTGCCCCCTCTCCATCCATTCCAGCCTCCTCCTCATCATCTTCCTCCTCCTCCATATCTTCACTGCCCAGCTCTATGTTGCCCCGGCCCCCTGGGCCCGGCCCGTAGCGGCCCCCAATTTCAGATGTGCCATCGCCATCCTGGGAGCTCATGTCCTCCTCAAGCCAGCCCAGTGTGCGGACCAACTCACTCATGTCTCCTGTCTTCCCAAACTGTTTGGTCATCATCATGATCTGTGGACACAGAACACATGGACCATGAATCGGCTGTTCATTTGTTGTTTTACATACATATTTTACATAAAACTGTGCATTACATGGGTAGCCTACATTGACATGTCAAATGTTTGACATTGACAAATGATTATTTGACATACAATTATATATTTTTTTAAATTATATAATACAATATACCATTGCAGCATATAAACGAATCTATGCACACTATCAAGTCCAAAACATTTTTTTAAAAGATTGCATTTGACAACCTGCTGATGTTCCTTCTATTGTTTGTCATGTATCAAGCTCATTGTGAACGACAACTGTTTAGATGGCTGAGATTATTTGCAGATCTAATATGTTATACTTCACTAAGTATTGAAATGTCTCTCGACGTGTCACAGTTCTCTCTAATCGCAGTGAATTGGTTGCTCAGGTATGAAAGAGCAGCTATCTAAGACATGACAGAGCAGCTATCTAAATTCAGCACCATTGCGTGGACAGCGCAGACACAAGCTCAAACAGCTCTTTTTTTGGAATGGATGTCAATTCAAAAAGTTAGAGAACCGAACGAACGAGCAACTTATTCTGAAGAAAATGAATCTGTTGTGTTGCAATATCTAATGTGAGATTTTTGGGGGGATAAACTCAGAGGTTCCCTGCTATTCTTTCGTCGTTCGGGAGACGCTATCAATCTGGGACACGGCAGGATTTACCCGGCATATAAATCTCTCAAATTAAATTGAGGGTATTTTACAAAGTCAACAAACATGGGAACAAACCACCCAAATACTAGTTCAACAGTTACATTTGCTTTGCTTGAGCAGAATATCTAATCTTGTTGTTTAAAATTGTTAAGAAAATACCACAATTAGTTGATGTATTTCTGGGTCCAAAATCGACAGTATGTGAACTCGAATGAACATTCCCAAACACATCAACAGTAAAATAGATATTTGCCAGGGCCAAACTATTGTTCTAAAACAAAATCGTCATAGTTAGTAA
>NC_139662.1:3166983-3169483 GCF_951799395.1 Argentina silus
GTCTCAAAGAGAAAGGGTCTCGACATTCAACTGATCTCTATTCTGAGGGTGTTGGTGTAAGTAAGGTTTAGATTTAGATACCTCGACTTCAAGTCCCTGCACGTCTGCCAACAGGTTTACTAAGTGCTCCAACACAATCCCTCATGTGTTCGTCCTATTTCAGGTGGACATGGGTACGCCATTACATTTGCTAACAGGTTGCTATATCCACACCCATATCGTTGACTAGGAGCATACAATATTACACAGTAAGTGTTTCATTTTTTGGGCAAATGGCACACAGAATCTTTTAATGACTTTACTGTGTGCACATTTTTTTGCAGATTTGGGAGACTAATTCTAAGAGGACAGAAAAGTACAGATTGGGGATTCTGCCCTAGAGGCCTATTCTTATGTGTGGAGAGAACTATAGAGGTGCCTGTAGTTTCACATACAGGATATTATAGATACTTTACGACCTCCATCCCATCCTCTCTCCAAGCGTCAACAGTGTTTTTGGGTGTACTGAGGGACGGGGCCAGGGGGGGGGGGGGGGGGGGGGGTCCATCTGCCATGCTGGCTGTCCTGGGGGAGATGGGCATGTCCCAAGGGGCTTTTGGAGGGAGCGGGAGAGAGAGGCTGAATAGATTACACCCATCCACTAATCAACAACTGTAATCTGTGTGCTCCCACACAAAACACAGTGATTCTTGACACTCTCAATGCTCTAATAGTTTGGGATATGATATGAAATGGATATCATACACTTTATGAAATGCATTCACAGATAGTTAATATATGATTTGTTAATGGGAATATATAGTTGTAGGTGTGATTGGCAAGGAGCCATAGAGTGTGACTGTGATCAGGTGCAAGAGTCCCACAAGTGGCACACTCTGATTCCCTGTGTGGCCATTATGCAAATACAGGATCCAGACAAGCCAACAACGTAAATTAGTCTAACGGATAAAACTGTTTTTAATCAAATTAGGTTGCTATTGATTTGTTATCACATTACTGTATGCTTTCTTGTGAAGAGACATGGGTAAAATGAATAGTTTGATTCATTTTGATTATGGAAACGGTCACTGCTTGAGTGGAACAATAAAATAATACTCACTGAATGAAAAGGATATTGAGATTATCAAATGTTGTATTTTCTCTGGATTTTCACAAAAAGTACTTTGAACTACTTATGACTCAGTTATTTTTTTCTTCACAATATTGCAACTACTGTGTATTTTTAGGATACAGATTGTTTTGGCTCATGGCACGCATACTCATGTTATAAGACAGTAACCACCTTAAACACTTCTTTCTCTCTTAACACACTTCTGCCATTTTTGTTGGTGGTGACAGAATGCAGCTGTAGAATGTCTGGGTAAACTAGAATAAAACTAGCAGCAATGGTTTGTTAAACCCATAAAAGACAAGCATGAAAAATAAAGGAATCAAGTTGCCTTTAGTTTCATGGTCTCTCGTCAGTTTGGTTTTGATGTCGGGGGCCTGGGTCTGGAAGCTGTGTGGGTAAAGCTTCACAAGACTAAATGACATAGATGGTCTATGATGGTTTATGATGGTGCCGGTCCTCCAGGGCATAGGGAACTTCAGCATCGTGGTTTTACACCTCCTCTACCTCCTGCCGTCTGCCTATTGGCTGGGCTGCCTCTAAGCTCCCTCTCCTCCAGGCTCATTGTTCATAGGGCCCTGCACAGTCAATATTAAGCTTGGCTAATGTGATATAGAGGCAGCTGGAGGAGCCCCGATTATTACCATGACACAGCGGACTGAGGGGTATAATATCATTAAAAATAAATCAGGTAGTTTGAAGATCAGGCGTGGCAGGGGGGATTTTGTAAGACATTAGGTGGTAGAATTGGTAGAATTTCATTAATCAGTCTGGGGGGACCTCGGAGGAACCATTGAAACATTTTCTCTAACTTGGAATAATTACATTTCGTTCTCACCCATAGACCTAAAAAAAAGAACAGAAAATAATGAAATTTGTTTTTCCAGTTGAATGACCCATAACCCTGACAATTCGTTTTGGGTATTCTAAAATGTAATGGTCTCACTACAAATTACATGTCTGTGGAATGACAAAACTGACTTTTGAAAAATCAGGACTGATAGGCCTACTGTATACATCAATATGCTCAATTGTGGTTTGCTATAGAGGGGAATTGGGAAAACGTGAGGCACTCGGCCTAATCCTTGTACACTGTTGAGACAAGAAGCTGTCCGCTCGGCAGACTGAGTTTTATTATCCTCACTGCATGGGCCCTGGGGCCACACTGAATAAGCAGACGAAAGGTTTTTGGTAAAAAGTAAAATGACATTTTCGATGTGGGGGTGAAGTGTATTTTTGCCATACAGTCTTTAGTTTGGTGTATCGATGTTAGGGGTCGTTTTTCTTCATTTTGAACATTAACTCGCATATTCGATCTGCTAAGCGCGCCAGAAGTGCCGTTGGTCTCGCAGCAAGGGTCTGATGTTGCTATTGTTCTGATGCTTGAGACAC
>NC_139662.1:3174483-3259483 GCF_951799395.1 Argentina silus
TGTTGAAAGGAAGAATAGTAGTAAGTAAATATCACTGATAGGCTACTTGGCAACACATTGCTATTGAGACCTTTTACAAGCGAGTATTCTCACTAAATCAGAATCGTGAGATTCTGGGTTCTGAGATTAACAAGTGAATAGTTCATGGACGCAAGTTCAACATGCCAATATTGCAGGCTGCAATCACTGGTATTGTATGAGGAAATTATCAATTGTTTATGATATGAGATGAAAGTGTAAAATCAAATTGTCTTTGCTGACTGTAAGAAGTTAGTTTCACATGCCTACCAGGCAGCTGTAGAAAGAAGGCATGCTAGGTGAACGTGTATAGTCCTGTACCTTAGCTCAGGTTCAATCAAGGTAGTAAAACTGGAGGTAACTGTTTATTTTCTGTGAGATCAAATTCACTATTTCTGTGTTGACACTTGTCGATAGGGTCTAACTTTTGCATCGGTTATTGCTCCACTTTGTGTGTATGTATTAAAATGCATGTATTCATAATTGTGCATTTTGACCATAACGTTTGCATGTTATCCTACTAGCGTGTCACATCCCTGAAGTGTTCCCTTTTTTGGTGTTAGTCACTCTAGTGGATGAGTTTCATCTCTTGGTTGTTTAATCATGGTTGACACAGTACAGCTCTCCCCCCCCTCCCTCCCTCTCTCCTCCAATACCAA
Source organism: Argentina silus (assembly GCF_951799395.1). Classification (NCBI taxonomy): domain Eukaryota; kingdom Metazoa; phylum Chordata; class Actinopteri; order Argentiniformes; family Argentinidae; genus Argentina; species Argentina silus. The sequence continues at coordinate 3,175,161 of NC_139662.1, forward strand.
ATATGGTGAAGGAAATGTGCTTGTGGGCCTGAAGGGAAGAGGCACATTCCTGCGAACAGGAAAAGCTCCACAACAGTGCCTGGAGTTTTGTAAGGAATATCTCAAACTCTGATAAAGTGGTCTGGCCTTGAAAGAGTCCATCATCAAGCTGATTCAGTTCTTTCAGAGGGAAAGAAAGGGCCTAGGCCTAGTTTATTGTGATCCTCAAGTTAGTCCATGAGCTACTGTACTTTGACTGTAGAATCTAATCTGGTTAAAAGACAGATGGTCGGGTAGCCTATGTAATAATAGGCTGTACACTTTTAGCAATGCTACTGACCTTTGAATTGTCATTCATGGTGCTCTATGAATTCACTGTTTTTATTCTTTATCGCAACAACAGTCTTTAGAGACCTTAATGTCTCCTTAGAGGGCTAAGATAACTCCTGACCTTATTACATTGACTTTTTTACACTGACCTATATAACACCATCAAATATTTATATGGAACTAAATGCTCAAGATGATTACGAAATATGAGGACTTCGTGATGGCCTCAGGAAATTAAAGAAGTATAGATACAGGAATTTATAACAACTAAGATAGGTCTACATGAATCTATTAGGCTAATTAATTTGACAGAAATCATTCTCATAGTAGCTGTCCAGTGTCTTGAGAGCCTTCATTGTGACTTTTTAGTTTGTCTTGTTTTGTCATTAACAAGTAATGTGAATGTTAGCTAGGCTAATTCTTGATATTCCTTAGTGACAGGATATCAGGTTCCCAAGTAAATGTCATTCTGCACAGGTGTTGTATTCTCCCCATCTACACTCCCGACCTCATTTAACCTAAACAATAGGGTACAGTTTTCCAGGATAGACAGCTCCATGTAATGTGATATGGCTTATCACTCACCTGCAGTAGATGACCTCTTAATTTACTTTGTCAAGGACCACGGGGATCTCACTCTGGCAGTGAAGAGTGACCATAATTCATTTGAAGGGATTGTTCAGCCTTTTTTCTTGTTTAGGCGAAATATAATATTACCCTGAGTTGTCGTCATAGGCCAGTAGTGAAAGCTTCTCCCATTCTCCATTCTCTACTTTGATACCGCAGCACAGGCTAACAGTTAGCAATGCCCTCTCCAATAGACTTTTTATTTTTTATTATAGATTTTGTACAGGACCTACTGTAGTTTGGCATTGTTTAAATTAGATGCCAAAATCTCCTCAGAAAAAAATGTTTAGTTTAGAATGGAAAACAGGGAGAAGCATTCACAAGTGGCCTCAGGGTAAGATGATATTTCACCTAAACATAAAAAGAGGCTGAACCATCCCTTTTAATGGCGTAAACTGGAATTATGAGATAATGTCAGCCCAATTTTACTCATACTGAAGGAGTGGTACACCTTAACGGTTGTTGTGAACAGACTGAATGGTGTTCATCTTGTTTTGTCTTCTCTCTCTTACTGCCGAATTTCTCGCTTCTACATTGTCTTTCCTGTCTTTCTTTTCATCTCTGCCTAACCATTGAAGGTCCAGTCTTACACACACTGTTTTTTTTTTGTATCTCATCCTCTCACACTGACTCACCTTTCACCCCCAGAGTTTAAGGAGGCCTTCCTGTTGTTTGACCGGACGGGCGATGGGAAGATCAGCTACAGCCAGTGTGGGGACGTCATGCGGGCCTTGGGACAAAATCCCGTCAACGCAGAAGTCCTCAAGGTCCTGGGCAACCCCAAGGCAGAGGGTGAGACCCTGTAAACATACAGATATGACGGTGTCAATATCAATTCCTGATGGTTTTCTGTTTTTGTCACAACTCTCGGTACACTACTTGGGTACTAGATTGGGTTGGGATTTGTTTTTCCAAAAGAATAATGGTGCAGAGGATCTTTGATATTTCAAACTACCTACAGTGTTCATACAACGTAGCCTACTTTGGCATTGAGTACTTAATGCTAGGGATGTATGACTCTTTTTTTTTTTTTTACTCTTTTTTTTTTTTTTACTATTTGAATTTATAATAAAATAAATTCAAATACTGCAACTTTAACCCTTGCGCTTAGCGGGAAGTATAGTGTGTTTCGAGCGGATAGACAAGGCGGAGATGACAGGAAAAATGACTTACATTTCACCAATCAGCCAAACCATTAGCCGAATTTGGGAGTCTATAAAAAAACGTATCCAGAGAACTGATTTGCTTTTTGTAGCCTAATAGAAGCTGCTGAAGCTGCTAGACCGAGTCAGAACAGACACTAGTTAGTGAGTCTGAACTAACTAGTCAGAAGCACAACCAACTTTAAGTAAGTAAGGCTGACTCTGTTGGGAGGCAGGAGCAGGGAAGATGTGTGTTGTGTGTGAGCGCAGGGGCAGAGAGCAGAGGAGAGGAGAGGCCTAACAGCAGAAAGGTGAGGAAAAAGGCCTATTCTAATCGAGGCTCTGCCATTTCCTACCACCTGATCACTCAGTATGGCCTGAATTACATGGCAGTTATTATGTATTGGAATCAATTAATACAACTGGTAGCCTATTACATTTGGTGACAACATTGTTACTTGCCGTTAGTCCCTCATCCTCTCTGTAATTTATTTTTAGGTCAGGTTAGGTACTATAGCGTTTCAGGGAACGAATGCATCAGTGTCAAAATATTTCCTGTTGTAAAGGTTTGTGGAACGTACGTACATATATATATATATTAATAGCCTGAAAATGGAGGGGAAATGAGTGTAGTAACGTGTGTTGCTTGCATTACTTTTGCAGAGATGAACCACAAAATGCTGGACTTTGAGCAGTTCCTGCCCATGCTCCAGGCCATTGCTAAGAATAAAGACCAGGGCTCCTTTGAGGATTTCGTGGAGGGACTGCGTGTCTTTGACAAGGAGGGCAACGGCACAGTAATGGGTGCAGAGCTGCGTCACGTCCTCACTACGCTAGGTGAGGTACACTGTTATTAGATTCTACCAGATCTTAAATGGAGAGTTCATTTTAGAATACTTTATTACCCACATTTCATTTACTGATCAAAAGTAGTCTCATATGGAAGTTGAATCTGATCTGTTGTGAGGCTGATAATATTCCTCTAAGTTTCTGTTCAATGACAGCACAAATGTTGAACATAAACCACATCAGACAGTTCTCACATTGAGAAGACCCCATATGAAGACGATGGTATATCTGATAGTCAATGTGTTGTACCTGCTTTATATGACTATTGTCTTCATGTGCTGTTTCAGGGGAGAAGATGACAGAGGAGGAGGTAGAGACTCTGCTGGCCGGACATGAGGACGCTAATGGCTGCATCAATTATGAAGGTGAGGGAGGGGACAACCAGGATGTGAGGGGACTAATCATGTTAATGGTATATTAGGAACATGACACCCTAAAGCTGTAAATAACTCAACTTTACTACAACACCCGTGCTGACAGGTCTGGTTATGCATCGTTGTCCCATGCATGTTCTCCGAGTGGTGAAGTAACATACTGTGAGAGCTGTGGAAGGTTGATGTGGTACTGTTGGTGGGAGTGCATTTTACATTTTACAAGGCTACTGTTTAAGCCAATGTCTGTGTTTTAGGACCAGGCTTGTTTCAGGTAAAAACATAGATCAAAGGAAATGCCCATATTGACCAAACTGGAAAAACAAGTTATTTTAACTAGTTATTTTCGTCTCCCTCAAGTACTGGCAGCTTTTACCCTCGAGAAACAGTTTAACTGAAGGGGTTGACTGAGTGTGAAAGTGCAAGAGGTTACAAACCAATATCCTGTGACTGTACTGTAATGCAGTGATGTGACTCATAGCTCTTGTCTTGTGATGGGAACAGAATGTGGATATCAGATTATCTCTTCATGTGGTGTAACTGTTCTTCCTCCACAGCCTTTGTTCGTCACATCATGTCTGGCTGAGGGCCGGTATGGGCACTGGGTATAACCTGGAAAGGGCACTTCCCAGGCTTTCCTGTTAAACCCTGCAGAACACACGCACACGCACACACATACACATTCAACATAGCAGTCAGATCTTGGCTCAAATAGATCTTCCAGCATCATTGCTAGGGTTACAGAGCATCCATAGAATTATTGAATTGGATTGACACACATTTTTTTAGAAGTTAGAAGCTGTCCCCCTGTATGAAGGTTAATTTGAACTGTAACCAAATGGTAGGAAAGCCTGGTGGGCCCTGTTGTTTTAGTCTGGAGGTTTTGACTCATTGGTAGATTCTTCCTCCTCTCCTCTTCTGCAGCCTTCTCTCTTGGCCCTGGCTGCCTGGCGGCATGGCCCTGGCTCTGCATGTGTCTGGGCATCCCCTCTAGACTGTCCACAGGACAGACTACTGTAGGGGGATAGTTTATACATGCAGGGGAGGGACTGGTCCTCTCAGGCCTCAGAGCTGGTTAGGTAATGATCATCTTAATGTCATTTGTGCTCATTCGCCACAGCTCACACAATTTAACACAATAGAATTTTCTCATTTGGGCACTCACATGGCAGTACCGAAATAGGCTGTTTTCCGCTTGACACTCATATATATATATACGCATACTTACATTTGCACAATTTGACCATTTTGTTGAACTGTGTCGAGGATAATTCATCACGTTGAGCATATTTCCCCCAGCTCTTATCAGAGTAGACCAGTCACTCCTTATTCTATTAACCGCAGAATTGCAGTGAAATGCTTTTTTTTTGCTGGTGATCTTCTCCTCTTTCCTGATGGAAACTGATTGTAGCTGGTGCTCAGATCTCACTGTAGTTCTCCTGATCTCCTCCCCCCCCCCCCCCCCCCTCTCTCTCTGTGCCTCAAGTAGAGAAAACAAACATGGAGGATGGCTTCTCTAACAGACCCTTGGATCCTAGAGCTGGCCAAATCTATAGGCTTTGGCTGAGTAGGAGATTGAGATTGTCTCTATCACTCCTTTATTCACCCCTTTTTTTTATTTTTTTATATCTCTGATGGTCTCAGTGAAGGGAGGGGGTCGGCCTCCAACCACAGCATCCCACTAAGGCTAAACATTGCTCCATTCAGAGGCTCGTTGTGTGCAGGATGAGAGGGCTTCAGCTCCAGATGCTGTAGTTGAAGGTCCCCAACTACCTGAATTATGATTCAAATGTTTTTCCCCTCGCTCTCTTTTTCAGAACTGGTCCGGATGGTCATGAGTGGTTGAAGATAAAGAGCATTCCTTTTTCTTTTTTTTCCCTTTTTTTCTTTTTTTTCTTCTTTTTTTTTCTTTTTTAAACCCTGTTACACACTTCCCCTACTTTTGCAATTAGCTTCCATACCTCTCCTACCCGTCCTCTGTATAATCTTCACATGTCTTTTTATTTTCAGAAGTGCCTTTACATTCCCAAGTTTAGACCATTAATGACCCCAGCTATTTTGCTGCCTGGCCCATTGAATTATACAACCAACTTGCATGTAACTAGAAGCTTGTGTGCTGGCGTAATCTGCAATAACATTCCAAGATGCAGCACTTACTACCTAGACTACCTATCCTTGGACAACGATGTTAGTATTGATGCAATATATCCACAGGCGTGTCTGTGATAGTTGGGAGTGGACAGTGTTGTGGTGGCTGACTACCACCTATTATTGGCTAAGACTTGCTTTGGCTGGGAACGTCTCCCTCCCTGTCGCTGCCAGAGCTATGCAGTTAACCAATATGTTTAAAGCCATACAATCATGATGTAGAAAATGCAACAGTTCAATGGATTCTATTGTTTTTATTCTCCCTTTATTTGTTGCAGCATTCAAATAAATGATTTTCTGAACCTAGTCTGTGTTCTTTTGTTTTGTTTTTTAATAGAACATTATTTGAAAATGTATGATTATGGATTACCCTATGCTTTAATGGCACAAATATGTGTTGTTTTAAAGAACAACTGTTTAGTCAAGTATTTTAGTTTGTATTAGGACTTGTACTATATCAAGAAAGCAGAAGAGGGCAGTGTTGTCTATTCTGGCAAAAATATAAACTGGTCTTTATGAGGCCAAACTGGGTTGGGGATGCGGTTTAGAGCGAGGGAGGGATATTCTTATCATTCAAGTGCTTTAGTTGGCCAGGGAATTTGGTGGGTGGCAAGCATAATCCAAGTTAGCTTGTTACAAATACAGTTGTCATAAAGTGCTTAAATTACCAGAACCACTAGCTGGCCGCTAGTAAACCTTGGCACGCACTTGCACCGCTGTCGAAAAGCGGTTACTGTGATCTTCAAGCATGCTATTTAATGTAAAGAGATGCTACAGGATTTTTGTATAATTTCAACCACTAGTTCTCAATCACAAGCGAAAAAATAGTCCACAGAAATAATTGGACAGAGGGGCACACCTCCCCACTCCCATAAGCAATAGCTTATTTAGCAAAGGTTTGTTGGCCTTAAATTGAGGACTGCCATCTAATGAGATATGAAATCAATTAACATGTTATCATGAATCATACAGTCAACACTTAAGCCAGCATTTTTATGTAATGAATTGCTGACAAAAATCCTCTTTAACGGCTATGAACAGTCTTATAGTATAATGAACCTCCTAGTAGTGGCATTATCAATACAAGACATATCAATATAGATGTTTCACTTCATAATGTAACACATTTTTGCAACTATACAGTTATGAACGGAAAACACATTGTTACAGAGAAAATGTATTTTACATCCTATTTAATGTGCACCTTTGTCTTGGCCCTGAATTTTTTAATAAAATTGAAATTGTACAGTTGTTAATTGAAGCTTGGTGTGATCCTGTGACAGTGCTGAAATATCACCAGTAGAATCCTATTCTGCAGTGTGCCAAGACCAACTCGTCACCAGCTTTGACCTTTTCCTCATTCCCCTCACAACCAGTCAGAACTATTTCCCCTCATTAGGGTGTGTGTGTGTGTGTGTGTGTGTGTGTGTGTGTGTGTGTGTGTGTGTGTGTGTGTGTGTGTGTGTGTGTGTGTGTGTGTGTGTGTGTGTGTGTGTAAGAGAGAGAGAGAGAGAGTGGGGGGGGGGGATAAGGCCAGAGTAAGGTGTCATAGTCCAGTGGCGAATGGGTTGTCCACTAATTACTGAAAGTGTGTGTGTATTTGTGTTCAATAGAAGTGAAGTCTATTGATTATTTTAATCCGCCTATTTGTGAGTCTGTGATCCTCGTGGCTCTGCATTCGACAGGGGAATTGCTAATGGGCCTCAGTACAACCTGTCTCAGACCTCTCCTTGTCCAATTAACTTTCAACTGGAATCTGCCAGGAGAGAGCTAGGGGGCTGGACGCGGACACGCTGAGATCCCCCACTCGCTCCCACAGGCAACAGATTCACCAAAGCCTACAAGTCCAGAATGCCATTATCTCCTCTCTTTAATTAAAGATTTCCTCCCTCTATTCTCTGCCAATGATATAGGTAGCATTCAAGAGCCATTCAAGGAGAAATATCCCCCTCTGTCTGTGATTGTTGAATATTCAAACAGAGAAACGATCATGGATAGGAGACATACTTTTTTAAATGGTCATACAGACGTAGTACCTAGAAATGTCAGCTGGAACTGCATTCTCTGGTGTTCATGTAAGAATAAACATGGCGGTAGATAATTATGCACACAATGACTTATTTATGTATCTCATAGAGCTGGTTTTACTGTATGTGTTTACTTAGTAAAAATAATTGTTGCACTACGGCACCCCCCTTTTCTTCATGTCATGTACTGATTAGAGTCTGACCTGTATATTGTAGCTGAATGTAATTTGTCTGTTGCCACCCCCTTCCCCGTCCTGGTCATTGTTGTTATTCTATTTGGTTGTTGTTCTGTTTCTTCTTGTTGTAATCAATATAAACCTTTGACCACAAGAAAATAAGAAATGTCACTTGGATAACCACTTTATTACTATACAGTGTAAAACAATCTTACCCCTTGTATTTGTATGGCTGCAAAATGTACAGTATATTACCCTTTCAGCGCTTCCTTTTGTTTTCATCACCAGACACGTTAAGATACAGTCGATGGGATCTAGGTTTTTGGAGTTTACTGTAATCAGAGGGATTAGGAACGTTAGAAAATGTTTTGATACAATATATTGTTATACATTAGGAATAGAGAGTGCAGGCTAATGTACTGTACTGTAGTAATGTGATTTTGTGGATATATTTCTGTGAACATTTGTATTGTATTATAAATGATCTGGGATAATAAAGTTTCAACAATTTGTCCAGAAAATGTATGACCAACACAGTAATATTTCTCACACTAAATGTGAGATTAATTATCAAAGCCCCTCTCACACAGGCACATTTGAAAGTGTTTCTTTTGTGTGTAGAATATTCTAGTAGACTAAATATATATCCTACGACAAGAAGGAAAAACAATCCAAGTTTGGATTTGAGTTAAAGTCAACTACACATTGAACTGGTTAAAAAACCAAAACCATTTATTGACACTTTTGAGCCACAAATTCAGGATCTTGGTATCAATCATCAAACCTTGCCTATGTAGCGTGTAGTGTGTAATAATCACAGAGAATGAGGTAAAGTCTCCATGCATAATTATTCATCATGTACTGTAAATGGCTATTCCCCTTAATTAACAGGCTTCCATGTTGATTAATTGACTGAAAAAGTGGCACAGAAGAATGAGTCTTGACTACTGCTAAAATTCGGTGAAATAAACTGCTGGTGGACATTTAGACTAATCCCCCCTTTTACACTTCATGTTATGCAAACAGAAAATTCATAATAAAATCAAAACAAAGGCATGACAACGCTGTTTTGATTCACTACAAACAATTACAAAGGAATGTGAATGTGAGGACAATACTATAGGGAATCAATGGGAATCATTATTTGGGATGCATCGCAATAATTACCTGGATTTATTACTGGTCATTAATATGAACATCTCTCATGATCACTTCGTAGAGCTCTTTCAAATACCATCTACTTCTTTTATAATATATATATTTTTTACCATCAACTTCTAAACCAACATCAAACTTTGTATCAGTTAGACCAACAAATATATTCTAGCGTTTTATAAGTAAATGTTGGGTGGATTTTGTAGAGCGGTGAATTATCAGCTCAGATCTGAATATTAATGTTTTCTTCTAAGGCAGTGTCTTAAGACATATTGGAAATCCATCTGAGAGCGGTCCAAAGCAGGGGTCAGCCATTGTGGGTCCGATCCCTACCCCTGTTAGTCAACACTCACAGGCAATATTTCCAATTCCACCCAGACAGTCAAGACAAATGAAAAATGAAGGGGACTTACATTAACTTACACACACACACACACTTACACACTTACACACACTTACAGACACACTTACACACACACACACACACACACACACATGTATGTATATATATATATATATATATATATGTTGTTATTTATCTAGTATCCAGTCCTCTCGCTGGACTATTTCTTATATTTCTCCACCCCAAACCAAACATGTAATAATAGTGAAGTGAACACTGTTGTTATAGATATTTTAATAGCAATTCTGTATCCAACTAAGAAGCAGCATGTTTATACAGATTAGAAGGTTTTACTTTGAACAGTGTCCTCAGACTGAGGCTCTGAATGATGGTGGTTATACTGTACTGTATGTACAACTGACAATGTAAGTACAAGTGACACACAGAATATGTTGTATATTTAAGTGCACCAAAGTGCAAATGCTTGTGCACCTATTCTGTACATCGTATTTAATGCATATTTACAAACACACTAGGGATCAGTAAATGCACTTGGTCATGGTGACTGGCTCAATAGTACATACTTCAATCAACTCCCACCCATAAAACACTTCTTCACTTCCTCTCACTCAGACCACGTATTTTTAGTTTGTTGCAATTTCATTGTGTGTATGTGTGTGTGTGTGTGTGTGTGTGTGTGTGTGTGTGTGTGTGTGTGTGGTACTGTACTCAGCTCCCTGCAGTCTCTTTATGTGACTGGGATAGAGGGTCAACCATCTGTGCTTTTACAGATGATGTTATTATGATTATTATACTTGTGTAGCAGGGTTATGTTGATTATTCACAACAGGGCTTTTACTTTGAAACAGCAGAGGTACTTCCTTTGGAAACAGCAGGAACATTTTATTATGACCCAGATTATTACTGGGGTGGACTGGAGACTCAGCCAATGGGTTTTTTGGTCAACTGCTGGACGCTTGTGTAAACCTAAAGACTCATATTGGTTTACAGTGTTAATGCCTAGGCTGAAGCTTAGAGGACTAATACAGTCTTGTTATAATGTATGTAGTATACACTCACAATGTCAGTCGGAGAGACTCATGGAATAAACTGTATATTTCAGTGCACTATCCAGCAGGTGTTTGTATACATTTCTATCATATGATATTATTTACACACACACACACACTAGGGGTCAATAAATGCACTTGGTCATTATGATTGGCTCAACACACAACTCAACTCATTTTTTAAAAGATACACTCAAACAGTCCACACATCCTTTAAGTTTGTTGGTATTTCATTGTGTGTGTGTGTGTGTGTGTGTGTGTGTGTGTGCGCATGCGTGCGCGTGTGCGTGCGTGCGTGCGTGCGTGTGTGTGTGTTTGTTTGTGTGTGTGCTCAGCAGCCTCCTAGTATGATTGGAATGGAGGGGATCAGTCGGGGTAGATGAGAAAGCCCGAGAAGGTGCTGTATTTGTTGGTGTTTCCCCCGTGGACCTTCCCTCCGTCCAGCTGCACACACACCTCGTCCCCCACGTCTAAATGCAGGATCACACTGTTGGAGGCATAGTCGTAATTCTGATCAGCGTCCTGCGCTATAGCACTGGCCCTTACCTGTCACACAGAGGGGAGAGAGACACTGAGTGTTAGAGGGAGGACAGAAGAGAGGAGAGCAAATACCCACAAATGTCACCGCTGCTCACTCTCCTCGTGCTAAATACCTGCCATTCCTATGGTGGCCACATGTCATACTCTGTCCCATTCTTCATCAGAACACTATATTCCACAAGAGGTGTGTGGGTGTGTGTGTGTGTGTGTGTGTGTGTGTGTGTGTGTGTGTGTGTGTCTGTCTGTGTGTGTGTGTGTGTATGTGTGTGTAAACCCTGGTTTTTAGTATAATTGAAATGGGTTGCACCGTTTCAGAACGTATACAAAATAACCAGGGTTACACACATCTTCTTCTTTTACCACCTCACATTACCACACAGGATTCTGTAATTATTAGTCCCTAATCTCCTTCTTAGTCAATTAAGGAGCTACGGTATGATGTCAGCCCTGTTGAGCTCTGCCTGTCTGACAGGGGGATGCACTTGATGAACATTGGTTTGGGTTATGGCTTCTGACCCCGAGCTGGATCAAGAAAACAAGCATGCTCTCAGTTATTGATCAGCTGGGCTGCTCGGCTGTGGCTATGGATTGAAGCGGGAGGCTGATTGGCAAGTGTGGATAAGCAGGCTCGCTGGAGACAACAGGTTGTCTACGGGGAGGGTCGTCACTGGTTAGGGCTAGGAACAGCAGCATCACCTCTCCCCCAGCTACTGACCTGTTGCTTATGATCCTAGCAGAGCTCAATATGCATGATATCGAGTGGTTGTGTCCGAGGCAGACAGTTTCACATTTGCATGCTGCTAGTGAGTGGGTGCCTTATTGAGCCGCAGGCAGTGGATCTTTACTTGTTTGAGAACACATTTAATTGGGTTTACTCATGTAGACACATAGACACACACTTGCGTGAATAACTTATAATTAAGAAGGGAAAAAGGTGATTTATCTATTGCAAAAGTTAAGTTGCGTACTTGCTTCAACAACAATTCAACCCATGACAGCTATGTGTCCTAATTCTGTACACTATGCCTAATAACATCATATTTGGAATATATCAATAATTCTGGTATCTTATCTCAAACCCACAGACACATGTCAGACATCAGTGGCTCTGTGTCTGGCTCGATGTCCAGCCACGCTGTGAGCACTCAATCTCTGTCACAGCCCCAGACAACCGCCCGCACCTCGCCCACGACAGGGAGAGAATACAAGCTGCAACTTAACTAACATCATGTCATTCCCATCACTTTTTAGACATTTCCTCCCAAACAAGGTGTCTGCTATTTAAACTAAAACAGTAGCCTACAAACAGTAGTAGAGCAGCAGTCTAATCAAACTATAACAAAATGTATTCATTTATTTTATAGTATAACATTTTGTATGTTCGTAGAAGAGACACTCTCTCATTGCAAAAGTATAGGATTTTATTTTGCTCAGATTAAAAACATGACATTTTGTTTTTATGACCTTAATCAAACCTTAGTTCTGCATGAAATAATCTATTTATTTGAGGCAGCACCTCTTCTTTTGTTGTTTTAGCATGAAACCGTCTTCCATTACACAGTAACATTTTGTTCCAGTTGCTGTTTACTTTTTATATCTATCAATCATACTTCAGTTATTTTGCTGTTTACTTCTTCTTTCTATCAATACTCCAGTTATTTTTCATGGTGTGGTCAGTGTCCGAGGTTCTGTTTAAATGAGATGCAGGTCACGGATTCTACATCCAACATGAAGCGTGTCGGCAGGCAGCAGTTAAGCGTGTCCCTGTCCACTCTAAACCAGATTGATTAAGGGTATGGGGTGGTCTATCTCATGGGCCAGCTATAGTCTTCAGATACAGACACAGTCTAGTGATCTGACCTTATTAGAATTAGAGATAGAGACTGTGGTGGCTACATATGTTTGTGGTTCATAGTTTGAAAACACAGTAATTGACTCATTCTTCCCCATGCTCCTTTTGTGGTTTTCCTGTGTTATCCTAACAGGCATGACATATTTAATGGAGCAATATATATATGTTTTTTGGGTTTTTGTTTTTGTTTTTTACATATAATCTACGAGAAAATAACAACTTTTCCTTGTCATCTCTAAAGGTTAGATTGACTTCCTGCTAGACATCTGTGGTGACAGCCAATATCACATTAGCATCTGGCCTGCTTCTGACAGTGACGGTGTTGCTCTGACTTCCCATTGACATCAAGCATATGTCATTCTGCTCATTATTTTGGGCAAACTGTGTAAAGGGACTCTTTTCCCCCTCAGGCATTACTCTGAGGCTCAGAGCTGCGTGTATGTGGCCACATTTGATGATTTCCCAATACCACAGAGAGCATTCAACACTACCTACAACATAACATTATCAACGTATGAGATTTGGGTAGGCCCTATAGGCCTACTTGGCAGAGTAGGAATGTTTAAGTTGACCAATGTTGATGCCACTGGTGAAACATTGGAGAGACAGTCATGAGACAGGCATGGTGGGATTATGATAAAGTGCAGTGGAGATTGATATGACCAGGGGAGTGAGGCTCCATGTGAAACAGAGCTGATCTTGGGTCTGTGGGCTTCGGGCTGCTGTGAGCAGGGGCCCTGGGGGCCTGCCTGGGGCTGTCTCTGTCTCTGTGTCTGTGTCTCTGCCAGGGCCTTTCATTACAGGGGCTCCAATAAACGGGCCTGGGAGAAAGGGGGGGCCGCAGCCATGGGGGGTAGAAGGGGGGAGCAGCTGCAGTGTCATTTTATATACAAGCTGAGATGTGGAGCAACAGACAGAAAAGGGTAGATGGGGGGGGGGGGGGGGGGGGGCTGCAAAGCAAAGGGTTGAGAGGAGTGGGGGAGTGGTTGGGTGGGGGGGTTGTTGGGCTAGGGTAACAAACTGATCAAGCAAGGCTATTTTGTGAGACCAGGAAGATGTGAGGGTATATGAAGTCTTGTTTTTATTTGTGGGGCTGTGCTTCACTGGTAATAAAACTGACAGGATTCATTTGCTGTGATATACTGACCTCTTCGAGCGGAGACAATAGAAAAGTAGCTGTTAAACTTACCTATGGGAGTCTGCACATGGCAAGAGAGAGGGGGGGGGGGGGCAGCCAAAAGCAGTGGAAATGGAATATTTATTGAATAGTTTTTTTTTCTCCTCGAGGGGACTGGGTATTACAGAGAGAGAAGCTACTGTAGCATCTAATTGGTTGTACTTAAAATTACAGTCTACCCGGTCAGTAATTCTCTGTATTGGGGCATTCTAAAAAATTTGTTTTATTGCTTATTTTTATTTAACCTTTATTAAAAAGCCACCTAGTATCTTAGCTAACATACAGAAATACAGCACAGAGAAGAAGTGCGTTACTGTAGATAATCAGAGCTTACCTACTCGAAAGGATAATTATTTTTTATCCATGTCACTTTACTGGGAGTTAATACAGGTGCTGGTCATTACAGAGAGAATATGACATTTTAACACTACTCTGTGAAATAACTTGACCTTTATATCATCTATTAAAAGAGCATGTGGCAGATGAAAAACCATTGGAGAGATAAATCAGAGGTCATATAGTAATGTCTGTGTGTCCACTTTGCACATTGTATTCAGGCCATCATATACACTCAATCTACACTTTATTAGAACACTATACTAATACTGGGTAGGGCCTCCCTTTATTAGGAACACTATACTAATACTGGGTAGGGCCTCCCTTTATTAGAACACTGTACTAATACTGGGTAGGGCCTCCCTTTGCTCTCAAAACAGCCTCAATTCTGGCATTGATTCCACAAGATGTTGGAAACATTCCTTTGAGATTCTGGTCCATGATGGCATGATTACATCACGCAATTCCTGCAGATTTTTCAGGTGCGCTTTCAAGCTGTGAATCTCCCGTTCTAACACATCTCAAAGGTGTTCGATGGATTCAGATCCAGTGACTGGGAAGGCCACATGAAGAACACTGAACTCATTGTCATGTTCATGAAACCAGTTTGAGATGACTTTTGCTTTGTGACATGGTGCATTATCATGCTGGAAGTAGCCATTAGAAGATGGGTAAATTGTGGCCATGAAGGGATGCACGTGGTCAGCAACAATGCTCAAATAGGCTGTGGCATTCAAGCGATGATTGATTGGTATTAACGCTGCCCAAAGTGTGCCAAGAAAACATTCCCCACACCATTACACCACCTCTACCATGAGAAGGTTACAGGAGTTCCTAATAAAGTGAATGTATAGCCATTCACTATTGGACTATAAATTAATAGACGCACAGCACCACACAAGTTAATGAGTGGAAGGGGAGCTGTTGCAATGAAAAATAAGCATGACGCATTAGCCCTTGTGACACCTTATAAAGCATGCCTTCATTAGCATACTAAGCATAGATACTTAATATTAACTATTACTACTATGCTAGAATATTACCTACAATTATACACCATATATCTCAAATGATGAATTTGGAATAGACTGAGTATTCAAGATGTGTATCTGAAGCCTCAATACTAATAGGACAGGATACCTGCCTGGACTTAAATTGATACTGTATTGTATATTGTCAGCTATATTCTTACCCCTCTTGTTTAAATTGTAAAACCCTCACTTTGATGTGCGGTTCATTAACAGTGGCTGTCACATCAATGAGAAATACTTTCACACCAGTTTGAGTCACATAGTCTGCTGAAGAATGTATCAAATCAATTACAACAATTACATATCTTGATGAATGAGGTCTAACCGGTCATTTCCCACTCTGATTTAACCATTAGATCTAAAACCCCATCAAGTTCCAGCAATTCCAACACACCCACATACTCCAAAGCTATGTCATTTCAAAACCACTTGGGACTCGTGTTACATGGCGGTGTAGGCGGATGAGGTTACACTGCTGGGATTTACTGGAGGTGATAGGTAATTCATCTACAAGAATCACAAGGCATCCCTGTTGTAAAGACCTTCTCCTCCTGGGACAGTCAAGCTGTACAGTATGACTGTCCTCCACCACAACCATGTCACCTGTCACTATCATCATCTCCATCTTAAACCATACCTAAAGCAACACCAGCAATTAAACTGCCCCATCAATTAAATCATTAACAAAGATACAGGTGGGGAAAATATCCCCTGGAGAAATCAATGGAGTCCCAGGATTAATTAGTATGCAGATTTTGTCCATGTCTCAAGCTGACTTTCTAATTGGTACACAAATGCAATGTCTAGACCAATTGTCTTCTCTCTTTTTTATTTTTTTTTATTCTCTTTTTCCTGATACCTCGTTCACTACTTGTCTGGCCCTGACGTGTCCGGTGGGTGTCCATCTGTCTTCTGATCTCATTCCGGCCCTCACAAATACTGGCTCCCCGTTGTCTCATCTCTCAGCCCACTGTCTACGCACCTTTATTGAGTCATCTATCTTCCTCTCCTCCCCTGATCTCTCTGTCAACTAACGTGTCTTCTTCTGCTCCCATTTTGCTGTCATATTTCTCTCAATGAGTCCAGTTGTTTCTCCAGTTCTTCTACATTGACTGGCATCACGATATCCCCCTGACCGCCCACAGACTTTTCTGTACGAGCTACACATGACACCGACATACTCAGTCAGAGTCAGAGTGAATACTATTGTTTGATAAATGACACTTCCACCATCTCTGAAATGTAGCGTTTATGAACCTGCAATGCCTCACCTATAGACAGACGCTACGTTTACAAAACTGTTGGAACTTGGAACTGCGGCAATGGAAAAAAAAGGCCTTATGACTTGGAAATCAAGAACACAGACTGTTAGATGCAGTGTCCATTTTGTAAACACCACCAGTTGATTGGCACTGGTATAGCCTCAGGCAGAGTGCTCCTTTGCCTTTAGGTGTTCAAAAATAAAACCAGACAAGATCATGCAAGCTGTAGCAATTCATTCACAGCGCTTTTTCCATTTAAAGACACAGTGCCAATAGCTCTATTTAAGCATGTGTTTGATATGAAGACTGATCAGAACGGTTAAATAGGACCATCTGATGTGTTTGAAATGGACCTGGGTGAGGTTAAATAATTGAGTTGAGTGAAAAGATAATTAATGGGAAATCAATGAACAAGTAGGAGAAGGGGTAGGGGTGGTGTTCAGGGGATCTAATCTAAGAGTTATGAATGATTTAACAGGCTGAGATGACTTGAATGACAATATAGGACATCAGACAGCAGCCTTGTACCTTAAATGCAGTTTGTCACATCTCTGATCTTTAACAATTTGCCACACACATTCAGGGCTATGGACATGTTAATGATTGAATATGACATTGTAACAGTATAATGTTCCTTAAAAGAGAAAGATACATGTATATCTTTGTTACTCAGCTATTAGTCCCAAATACAGGTGTGTGTGTGTGTATGTGTGTGTGTGTCTGTCTGTCTGTCTGCCTGCCTGCGTGCGTGCGTGCGTGCATGCGTGCGTGCGTACAGTATGCGTACATGTGCGTGTGTATTGTTGTGTGTTTGTGTGCATTCGCGTGTGTATCTTTGGGTGTTTGTGTGAGTAAATGAAAATGTTCCTGAGGTTGAGTCCTCAAATTCAATTCCAGTGATTTATCCCACCCCTTTTTTCCTCTTCCCCCCCCATCAGCTCCTCTGTCTTTAATTAGTGTCTGGGGAATGAGGGAGTGGATGAGTGGACTGTCAATTTCACATTCATTCATTATTTATCTGATGTGTACACTGACTGGTCCACACAGTGACAGATATTTCTCCTGTGCTCTTTTGCATGTTTAGGAGATAATCAAGTTATGTGTATGATACTAATTAGACTGTTCCTTTGGAAACGACAGCACACTTGTCATTTATTGCTGTACATGTGAGAACGCAAATATTTGTCGCTGTGATATTGAAGTGTAAAGCATGACTTCTCTTTAATGAGGGAGACTATTTTCTATTTCATTTTCTTGCTGTCGTGCTGCAGCCTAAATAAGTGGAATGTGCTATGAATTTCAAGTGTTTCATGTTGCAAAGGTGATGGTCCTACACCAAATCAGTATTATGGCGATCTGTTGCACAGGCACAGAGACACACACACACACACACACACACACACACACACACATTTACACTCTGACCTGTCCATTTTTCTTCAGGTCTGCCCACATGCTGGTGCCATCACCTCCCCTCATGAGGACATGGTAGGTGAAGAAGTAGATGCCTGGCAGGGGGCAGGTGAACTTGCCAGTGGAGGGCTCATAGTAGTTCCCCACATTGGTCACCACATCATCAAACTTGAGAATTTCACTCCCCTCGTGCTGCTTGCGTAGACCTGCATAGAAGGCAATCTTGGGACTGTAGAAGGAGGGCACATAGCCTCCAGGCCCTGGACCAGGGGGGCCCTGTGGCCCTGGCTTACCAGGCTCCCCAGGGGGTCCTCTGGTTCCTGGGGGTCCGGGGATTCCGGGGGCCCCTCGGAATCCTGACTTTCCCTTTCTCCCAGCATAATCCGGAGGTGGTGGAGAGACAGCCGTCAGCTCCTGGCCAGTTTGTGAGGTGGTGTAGGGGTCACAAACCATCCTGCAGCTGCCAAGCATTTCATAATGGGTTTCCCCACTTCCGGTGCTTCCCCCTTTGGTTGTGTGGACCAATAAGGGGATGGCGATCAAAAGGACTAGAACCATGGCCACGCCCACTGCGGCCCCGATGACACGCTTCCGCCGGCTTAGCTGAGAGGCAGCCAGCGTTAGAAAGTCCTCCTCCCCTTTAGGTGGAATAGTGCCTGCCAGGATGGACTTAGCTGAGAAAGAGAGGTTATGGGATGAAAGAGTAAAAAGGGGGAAATGTGGATTGTGGCCAAGAGGCTGTAAGAAGGAGAGGTATGTTTGGATGTGATGCTAGCACTTACAGGTGTGAGCACCCAGCAGAGGGTTGAGACACGATCAGCAGAGTGTACGTGAGAAAGTAAGATAGCAGACAGTGAGAGAGAGCTGACGATAGGAAGATAGAGAGAACAGGGGAGGGACGGCAAAGAAAAATGATGATGGCCAGGGGACCAGGAATTAGTCTTTTAAAACCTGTAGGTGTAGGGATGTAATGTTCAGACAACAGGCTGTTGTAGATGATCTGGACAAAGATCTGTTTTCGATTGTGTTGGATAGGTTACAGAAAACATAGTTAATTTCATAAAGCTTTCACCGTTTCTCAATTCCTCTCGCTTTGATCAAATTCACTCTCTTTTTTGAGCATCAAGCATCAACCATAACTGCCCAAGAGAGAGAAGTTATAAAATCAGAGCTTATTGAGAGTGTATTGGCAAACTGCAGGCTGTGAGCAATAACACAATGTCTTGTTTGTTTAATAAAGAATACTTCACAATTTCTTCAAAAAAATGCTGCTTTTCTCAAGGGCCTCCTACAAAGGACAGAATCGCACTTAATGGAGACATCTCTCCACTGAATCTGCCTTGACTCAAAGTAATAACAAGTCGATGCATTCAGTGGTCTCTTCCTGTCAGAATCATTTCAGTCCCCTGCATTTATTGGGTGTCCACATCTAAACGGGTGCTGGGGCCAAGAAGCCAATACAATACTTGGTGCAAGGTACTCCTCTTCTGGCACCCACAAAATCTGTGAAAATGGGAAAAGGGAAAAAAAACAATCATGGATCTAAGATGTTACCTATTCCTCCCTATATGGATACAATCCTCATCCAGGTTAAAATGTCATGTTCAGATCAGGTTGACTAGGATATCATTTTTGAACAGGCTCACTTTCATTTTGCCATTATTCTAAAAACAAACAAAAGGTATTCTTGTCTGGTTTTGAATATCTAAATGCACAAGCAATACAATCAGAACATCCTCATTCAATTATTCAAACAAATAGGGCAACATGGATGAATATGTGACACAAATGTATATTTTTAAACTAATCCCATTTGGCATATATTCGTCATAAACATATTTTCTGTATTCAAATGAATTCAAATGTATTTACAGTAGTCTTATCACATTAAATGTGTAGGCCTGCTTATCAACCTATTAGCACATTTCCATTCATTGTTATAGTATCATTACGTGTCTACAGAGCAAGGCAGTAACACGAACAAACACCGTGCAAATCATTTTACAAAATGTAGCTACTCACCGTCTTTCCTTAAAAGTCCTGTTAGTGACACTCTGAAACCAAGACTCTCCGTCAGGTGTCTTTGATTTTTACATCAGTTTCACCTGTGTAGGACAGTTCAGGTACGAATGCTCCTGATGTGACGAACAACTTGCGAAATGGGCGCGCTTTTTCAGCATGAGATGATGCCCGGGGAAAAAAAGAGTGAGGAAACTGAATCACATCTCACCTTCACGCTACTGTAATTTTTTCGCAAATGTTGATCATCGTTGAAAGTCATGCAACAGTTCAAAGTAGAGATCCACAGATTACTGGTGTCCAAGAACCTGTTGAAATTATTAAGTTTGCCTTCGTTAAACGAGTTTTTGGAGGGCCCATTAAACTGCTTCAGCGAGGTCCGTAAGAGCCGTTGCACTAACTAAAGCTGGTCTGGTCCCCTCCTCTTGATAACACTAGGCGTGTGCGTTGGCCGAGCTCTCACTCCGACACCTGTAATCGCGCTCTCTCTCTCTCTCTCTCTCTCTCTCTCTCTCTCTCTCTCTCTCTCTCTCTCTCTCTCTCTCTCTCTCTCTCTCTGTCTCTCTCTGTCTCTCTCTCTCTCGTCTTTTCCCTTTTTCCACAAACGCTATGCCTTGTCTTGAAAAGATGGGTCATACAGTAAGTTTAGGAGAGGAGAGGAAGAAAATAAACATGTTTTATGTATTCTTTAAGCAAAAGGTTGTGCACATGGTGTGTAAATGCTGCTCAACACCTAATCTACATGCTTTGATCCCACCTGTTGTACAGCTATTTGATAAAATTCTTTTGGTAAAAATTCTTAAATGCAGAATGGCAGGAGAGGTGGAAGGAAGGAGGCTATGATGACATGGTCAAAAATGTGTTTGGTATGATGAGTGAGGAATGGAGAAGAGACAATAAATAGCCACTGTGTGGCTTGCATTTATTCCCCCGCCATCAGGCCTCATTAGAGAGAGACACTGCACTGCTCTTTTTCGCTTGTTCTAGTGCTAGTTCCCTATGTTTTGCTCTGTTTCAAAATAACAGCTCTTGCCATTTTGTCACTGAATTTTCATTCAAACTATTGGTGGTATGCTAAGTTTAAACCATGAAGGAAAAGTGTTGGTATAAGTACTTATTGTAAGTGAAGGCAATATATCTTAGGGATGTTGTACACTCCTTTGAACCAGAATGGATAGGCTTCTCCTTTACAAATGTATCTTGAAAGAATTTAGCTTAGCTGTTGTAAGTGCACGATTCCTTTGGTTTCCTCCGACCACCCATCCTTGTGATTATATTGCATTACTTTACACAGTGAATGGATGACATAGGCTATTGAGATGATAACCCATACACAATTTCTGTAAAATCTACAATGCCTTCGGAAAGTATTCAGACTCCTTCACTTTTTCCACGTTTTGTTGTGTTATAGACTCAATTTAAAATGGATTAAATTAAAATAATTTGCCATCAACCCACACACAATACCCCTGAATGACAAAGTGATTTCAGTAAATGTATTAAAGTTGATATACAGAAATACCTCATAAGTACATAAGTATTCAGACCCTTTGCTATGGTAAAATGCAAAAATGTCATCAACAAATCACTCAATACGTTGAACTGAGTCCATTTTAATGCAAGGATAATAGCTCATGTAATTTTGGAATTAATATCTTTGTATTTATAGGGTCTATAACAATAGGGTCAAAACACAACACAATGTGGAAAAAGTGAAGGGGTCTGAATACTTTCCGAAGGCACTGTATACATTACATTTAAGATGACAGCTTACTCAAAATGATACTAAGACATCTCCATTGTCCTATTCATTTGCTAAACAAAAGCATGGTCAAACTGACGCAGGCCTATGATTATGAAAAAACATCACTCCATAATCCATACAATATCAGTACACAACTCTCTCAATTTGCAATAGCAATAATACCAAAGCATCTTGAAATGCAGGTTTTAGCACATATCCTGTGAGAATTCTGTCATCACTCTCTGACAGGCATAATCACACATCTGCATGTTTAATGTTTCATGGTTTAGGAGGGAGCAGAGAAAATACATATTGATATGTTTTTTTCATCAAGCACCACTCTACCTCTTTCTCTCCTCAGATATGACCACTGCCAGGGGATCAAGGGACTAGTTCACCCGGAACAGGGAGAGAAAAGATACATGAGCAGCATGTACAGCAAAGATGGTGGCCAGCAAAGGATGTGTTTGAGAAGGAGAGGGGTAGGTGTGGGAGTGGGAGTGTGCTGGGATACCAGAGCTCCACTGGGATATGTTTGAGGAGTTAAGGAGTGTGGTCCAACACAGGGATGAGTTAAATGGTATGTCAGTCCCAGTTTGTGGGTCAGTCAGTCTGTGCCGTTAGAACAGTGCTCAGAGCTCCACAGGACGGATAATCATTGCCAGGAGTCAGAGCCAATATACTCTGAATTGGATTTTTAGTGCCTGTTAAAATATTACTGAGCTGATTAATATTGAAATATGTGCATGTCTTTGAGCTGTCTGTCTCTCTGTCTCTCCCTCCTCTCTTTTCTGCTATCTCTCTCATCCTACATGCGGCTGTCATCGTACTTGCTTGCTAATGTTTGTTTTTTATTGTGAGGAGGGTTCCTTCAAGTGTAACAGGATATTCGATTTACTATAGGGCTGTAAGGCCTGATGTGAATTGTTTGTTTAATGTGTCTCATATATTGTGGTGCAAAAGCATAAATATCTCTACCTGTCTCTCTCTCTCTCTCTCTCTCTCTCTCTCCCGCTCTCTCTCTCTCTCTCTCTCTCTCTCTCTCTCTCTCTCTCTCTCTCTCTCTCTCTCTCTCTCTCTCTCTCTCTCTCTCTCTCTCTCTCGGTCTCTCGCTCTCTCCCACAGAGGATTCAGGCACAGTCGTTTCTCTCCTCTTTGAGTAAACAAGTAGAGAAGCAGGAACTAATGTATGGCCACATAACTCATGTAATACTCGTTTGGTGTGACCATTTTGTCTTTGTGTGCATACCAGCATCCACATAACGTTTTGCATTCATCCATTTACACAATGGAGGTGCAGTTGACATTAAGAGAGGCAGGGCAGGTGAAAAAAAAACTTGCCACATTGACCTTTATTATCTAAAGACCAAATACACAAATGTGTCATTGCGACTTTGATTATTGGAAGTAAGCCTCAGTGAGGACCTCTACATACAGTACTAGGATGTGTAATACAGTGCGAGCTATTGTTTGAGGGGTGGAGTTAGATACCCTCGAGGCAGGTCACTGGTCACTGCCTGAAGTCCACCACCCCAGGGGCACCACCACTCAGCAGTTTGCCAAGTTAGAAACACTAAAATGGGAATCCATTATCATGGGGATAGCCTGTGTATAAATCAATTTAGAGGTCATTAGGATACAGATTCTTCACCAGGGTAGTTTGAGGCCAGTCTAAAAATAAAAAAATAACTCAATATAATGATTGAGGCAAAGAGGTGGTGGGGTGGTGGGGTGGCCATCTACAAGCGGTTAGTTACAACAGTAAAGATGGAGAAGACAACTTGTAATTCATTAACATGGTATTAGTAGATGACAAGGTCAATAGTTCACACTTTGGCATGTTCATTCAAACATGATGTTGATTGGAAGAACGAAAGAAATAACAAAAGAAAAAAAGACAGAAAACAGAAAGAAAAGTAAATGTAGGCTACAGGAAGATAGGGTAAAGGTGAGATGTGAGGGACAGCACAAACATTTAACATCATCATGGAATGTGTGTGTTCATATGCAAACATGTGTGTGTCAGAGAAAGACAAAGAAGGGTGTGTGTGTGTGTGTGTGTGTGTGTGTGTGTGTGTGTGTGTGTGTGTGTGTGTGTGTGTGTGTGTGTGTGTGTGTGTGAGATGTGTATGTGTATGTGTATGTGATGGCACCAGCATGTGGGCGGACCTGAAGAAAAAAGGACAGGTCAGAGTGTAAGTGTGTGTGTGTGTGTGTGTGTGTGTGTGTGTGTGTGTGTGTGTGTGTGTGTGTGTGTGTGTGTGTGCATATTTCCATTTGTGTGAGGGTATTCACATGACTGCACGTGTGTGTGTGTATATACTGTAAGTGTGCATGGTACATGAATAGATGTATCTACATCCTGGTGCTGTGCTGTTCCATTAGGTTCTGATTATGAGGTCTGATGCAGAGTGACAGTGTGCAGATTGAGTTGCACAGCCACTCTAATTCTCTCTATTAATAACAGCGCTCCACACTGCTGTCCCGGACCATATTTATTAATCACAATTTGTCATCTGTCCAATGCTCCACCCTCTCTCTCTCTCCCTCTCTCTCTCTCTCTCTCTCTCTCTTTCTCACACACACACACACACACACACACACACACACACACACACACACACACACACACACACACACACACATACACACACACACACACGGTTGGAGAGGAACGTGTTAGTTATATAATCATTATGCACATTTTTGTATATGCTTTGTATTCCTGTGCGAGTTCTGAGAAAATTTTGCCATAAGTTAATCACATTTCTGCTCATGTCTCAGTTAAATGCCCCTTGACCCCAACAAAATGATTTATGAGACAGACGGTCCCTCATGTCCTGCTAAGCTATTTTAATCATCAAGAATAATTTATGCTCATCCTTAACGTAAGTTACCATGTATTGACATTTTCACCATGTCCTTTTTGAAAAACTATTATGTTCAAATTAGTCAATTAAGTCCAAGCTCTGTATGTGTTCCTCCAGGAGTGTGCACACCAATCAGAGTTTAGTCAAAGGGGAGAATATGTGAGTTTGGTTCGACAGGGGATTCAGAGTATGACAATATTTTGGCACTCGACTAAAAGTGAAACATACTGTTCTATATTTCCTTACTCAGTTGATTTTCTGAATCACTTTCCTAACCAACTATTATTGCTCTTGTTGTTGATTGCGGTAATTAACTTTAGGTGCACATTTCAAACTGTCCTATCTTTACCAAGCTGTAGAATCAAGTATATAATTATGTATCTACTCTCAATTGCACATTTTAATTCTTGAATTTAGTATCTAATGTGCTCAAATCAAAGGTTTAACAGCAATTCAAAGTGAATTTCTACCATATGAAATGATAGTGGACCTCTCATGGCATATTTGGCATTGGTTCCCCATGGATAAATTCCTAGCACAGATGAGCCCTGAATGAAAAGGAAATATTGCAGCAGGCCTTGTGTAGCATTCCAGTTAGGTTAATGTGGCTCTGTGACAGCAGCAGGACTCTTCTCATTACAGCATCTTCTCCTCCCTCCCTCCCTCCCTACCTCCTCCTTCACCCCCTCCCTCTTCCCCAGCCCCACTACTCCCCCACACAGAGAGCCGGGGTCCCTCCACTCTTTTTCTTAAGCAGCATGGGTGTTTGGGGGAAACGCAGCCGATTTTCATGTGCAAATGTCAGTCAGTCAGCTCCCAGCAATCACAGCTCTGCCTTCTCCAGAGATGGGGGGTTTGAGACACAGCCTGAATAATTTAGCAGCTCAGTGCCACCGTGCTCTGGGGTCACAACCTTCTAAAGTGATGACAGAAAACGGTCCCCAACTCCACCCGCTCCCTCCCTCCCCTCCATTGACTCCCATTACCACTTATTTACTGTTCCCCATTCCAGGCAGACAAAGCAAAGTCCTCTCGGGGATGAAAAATCATCCACACTGTATAAACAGTGTCATAAAACAGAACACAACAAAACAATGACATTTTCAGAGCGTCCCCAAGTTGATGGTAATCCCTGCCGTGCACACTGATACACAGAGAAACACACACAAACACAAACACACAATCATTCAAACCCAAATTCACACAGACAGGAGAGGGGTTGTGACAGGTGGTGTGTGTGTGTGTGTGTGTGTGTGTGTGTGTGTGTGTGTGTGTGTGTGTGTGTGTGTGTTTGGTGGGGGGGGGGGGTGATACAGTACGGGCAAATTGCAGAATCATCCAAATATTCAGTTTCAAGATCGTCTTCAAAGCATGACAGGAGAAACATGTAGAGGTAGAGGACAGAAGGAATAATGGATCTCTCGTTCCACGCTCAGACACACTCTAGCTACCTTTCTATCACTCAAAGTGAGATGCTGCGTCGTCCTACGAGAGCGGTCATCGTTTCTCTAAACCCCAGCTATGACAGGAACATGACAGGGATGTATGGACTGGCCAACAATCACAATCATTATAATACACATAAACTTCACACACTCAGATGTAATTATTTATTAATGCATTGGTCACATAAATGTTATGATCATTTATGACATAATTGACATTATGCTTTATTTTGTTTATAAATGTAACTGTGCCTCCCTAGCACACATTTGATTGTTCTGTTTATCTGCGTATTAAATGTGTCTGCATGTCTGTCTCTCTGTCAATTACTCAACATCCTCATCTACCTTGCACTTTTTGTCAAGATTTGACGAGTGTTCATAAATGAGGACTGAATTCAATTGTTCTACATGTGTCCCACTCTCGGAATTATGTTGTCTTGATGTCAACAACCTCTGGTTTGACACTGTGACATTTTATTCATTGTCATACTGGAATCCAGAAGGTAGACAGCTATCCCTTGAATCTGCTGCTGTAATGACCCTTGTTGTTCTTCATATCTGTGATATCCTATTCATCCATGAACATTTATATTAACAGACTCAAACACTATTGATCTGTGATGCTTCTAAAACACAGCACCATACAGTCCTGCTATTGTAACCATGTGTACACACTACAGACGTCAAGTATATCTGAAAGACTCTCTAGTCCAGCTTCTTCCAGATATCTGAAGATTTAATGGAAAATGTAATTTAATGTAAGAAAACACATGTGAATTGTGTCTTAGCAATGCAATGGGACGTTCCCATGGAGTAGTGTTCTCTCAATAATGCAGCCTCTGAAATGTAGCGTCACTATGAAGCAGTGAAAGAAATGTTCACCACTTTCTGTTTTCCTCCACCCCCTTCTTCTTACCTTGTTGTTGTGCAGCTCAATACTACAACACTACTCTAGTACTGTAGCATAGTACCCAAACTCCTGTGGAATGGACAAGTGTGGTCACAGACAGTATTTTGACCTGGTGTTGTGGTGATGTGGCAGTGGAAGGGCAGCAAGTAGGACAGGAGGACATGAAGGATCTCTGTAAATGATTGAGAGCAATTATTTGGTGACTTATGGTTGGTGGCTGTCAGGGATTTAACGATAAATTGTGGCAGCCAAGAATTACACTTTCTGCTTTTTCCTCTGTCTATCTATCTCCCCCTCCTTGACTGGTCTTCTTTTGCCCCCCCCCCCCCCCACCCCCTCCTCTCCCTCTCTCTGTTGTCTCCCTACACAGCAAGTTCACAGTTGGAACAACCTTTGTAGCGATATGTCCTCAGTTGTCCCACTATGTGCAATAGACTGATTTCAAAAGTGTTGTGGCAGTGTTTGCAAGTAGCTGACAAGTAAGCGAATGAAAGGACAGTAGTTAATGTGTAACATCTGGGCTGTCAGTGGTTAGTTCCAATAGTTCCAATAGTTAGTTCCTCACTGAGGGCACGTACGATAGTTGGTCCGTTTGTCTGTGAACCCTCTCTCTAAATATGAAATGTAAGGTGCTACAGGACACCTCTGCTACGATATACAGTACTGTATTCTACCCTGTCCCTCTCCAGCCAAGTTTGGGTTTTGTTTCATTGTGCACATATCAGGAGACACATTTCCCTCTGTCTAATTGACATTCCCTGTTGCATAATGTTTCTAACTGACTGATCAGGTATCAGAGATGAAGTTCTTTGTGTAAATGCATCCTGAATTATTCATCTAGGGCTGTCAGTGAGAGGGCATTTTAGAAATCTGCTCGCTAGGCCCCTGACTATGAATAATTGATCTGGTCTGATTAAAGTTTGCAGTGATTACCCCTCACCTCCCAGTTGATAAAACAACACACCTGTGTTTGCTGTCTCTTAAATTGTCCTTCTCTCCTCTTTTAATTAAACAGACCGCACAGTAGCTTCATTTTCTGGGAGTTTGGGGGTTATTTGGAGTACAACAGTCTGCCTCGAACTTTGTCTATATTCTCCTATTTTGCCACATCCAGCAGCAACCAAATGTAGCCCAATTAGGAATGGTTAAAAGATCTGTTCTTATTTTAGGGCGAACTGCCTGATATGACAGTTGTGCCAAATTCAGTTCATTAAAGTGTGTCGTAACAAGACGCCTGTTAGATGAAATAGGCCATTTCTAGTGTAATATTACATGACTTTCCCTCATGTCCCTAATGAGGAATACAGTCTTACTGTTCACTAGAATCTCAACCACTGAGCCTTGATTAGTCTCTTCTGTTCAAGTTCTGAGAAACAGGCATCTTCTCTCCAATGGCTTTAGAATGACAGATCCTTAGACACCGATAGACTTAACTTCAGATGAAACTCTAATTGTAACTGGCACACTGTCTGATACACTGAAACACTTAACAAACACACTGTTCCACTGAGAGCAACCTTGATCAACCTGCCTCTCCTCCCTCCTTTCCTCCATCTGCACGTCCCATTCCCTCCCATAACCACACCCTGTCAATGGAGGCTGCTGGAGGCATGGAATGGAATCACTCCATGCATTACAATGAGCCTGTCCTCCGATTTCTACCTCCACTAGCCTCCCCTGAGACACGGCTCAATCTGCAGTGGGATCACTTCTCTCCTCCGCTCCTAACCTTCAAAGCCCAACTAAGGATGGCACTTTGATCTGTCTTCCAGAGCCTAGGAATGAAATGCATGACAGAGAGCGGCTTGAGGAGGGAGGGAGGGAGGGAGGGAAGGAGGGAGGGAGTGAGGGAGAGTGACAGGTAATGACAGTGGCTACAAGCTGTGACCTTTAGAATGATCACAGAAGCATGACGGCGAGGCTCAAGGTGACAGAGGAACGGGCCACTTTGGGACAGGGAGAAAGAGTGACGGACAAAGCTTTTGTGTGTATGGTTCAGTAGTGATAGCGGACGTGATAGGAGGGATAGTAGTACTGTGGTGGTAATTGCTGTACTGTAGCTGTAACTACTACTGTAGTTGTGTTGCGGAGAATGTCTGTATGTAGACATAACATCAGAGCAATGTCTTTCAGTTGGCAAAGTGTGGTAGAGACACATACAACGGAGTAGCATATGCTCCTGTAGCGAGAAGACAACGGTATCTCAACCAAGGTTTACGGATCACAAATATACTTTTTATGCTAGTTTTCTTTCGTAGAGTTTTATAGTGCTGTACAGCCAGGGCTGGGGCAGGTGAACTGAGAGGTACAGTAGGAAGGAATTGTTCAGCCTCAGTCCCTGGTGGGGGCTTTCAAGTCACTAGGCTTTCTGTCTATTCTGTCAGCCTTGAGCAAACACCCCGTCCTAAAAAATCTCCCACCCTGCATCACACGTGGCTGGCCTGGGCCTCACTAGCAGTTCACTTGTCTGCTCTTCCCTCTGTGGAGCCTTCAGAAGGGGATGGGAGGAATACTAAGAAAGCAAGCATAGATTTTCTGCTGGGGAAAGAGAGGAGGGAGGGTGGGAAGGTGGGGGGTTGACTGCCCACATCAAACTCCCCTCCTTTTCTCTCACCCACTCCTTTCGCTTTCCTTCTCATCTGCCTTGCTCTGGAGGGACCCTCTGTTTGTCAGCCAACCAGTGGAGCGTCTCCCCCTAACCCCACAATATATCCTCTCTCTCCTTGCTCTCTCTCTCTCTCTCTCTCTCTCTCTCTCTCTCTCTCTCTCTCAATCTCCCTCTCTCTCATCTCCCTCCCTCCTATATCTCACTCTCTCTTTTTCTCTTTTTCTCTCTTCCCCAAGTCTCTCTCTCTCTTTCTCTCCATCTCTCTCTTCCCCAAGTGACTCTCTCTATCACTCTGTCTCTGTTCTATTCTTCTCGTGCTCTTCTACCTGTTATGAAAGAGCCTGTTGATTGAGTCAATAAGGGTGAGAGAGGGAGAGTGAGCTGTGAGACATGATGGAGGGTATTTAACAGGGTGGGGCAGCTGTGTACTACTTATGGTGCAAAGGAGTGGGAGAGGCAAAGGCTGTACTGAATTCATAATGAGAGAGAGAGAGAGAAAGAGAGAGAGAGAGAGAAAGAGAGCGAGACAGAGAAAGAGATGGAGGGAGGGAGGGAGTGAGGGAGGGAGGGAGAAAAAGAAACAATTTTCTACAAAAAATAAACATTTGAACACAGTTGGATAAAATGGGAGGGTTTTGAAAATACAGTGTACAGTAACACACAGTATCATACTGCTAGATTTCATCAGTTCACACACACACTCTCATCACACACATCTCTCCACCAACTTCCTTCCATCAGTCTCTGTCTCTGTTAGAAATCCTCAGTCTGGAATCCCAGCCTTTCTACCAAGTATGGGCTCCATCCTCTCCATCTTTCTGCCTTGCCCTTCTTACCTCTTCATCCCTCCCTCCTTCCCTCTCTGTCCCTCCCTCCCTTCATACCTCCTTCCTTTGCAGGGCCCTCTGCTGTGCCCAACCAGCCCCAGCTCACTCCACACGTGTGGGGAGATTAGAGAGTGAAAGGGGGGCTCTATTGATTTCTGGAGCTGTAAGATGACAACTTTGGCTTCAGATCACCCTGTTTACAGCTGGTACACAGCAAACCTTTCTGCTCTCAGAGAAAGACAAAGAAGGGTGTGTGTGTGTGTGTGTGTGTGTGTGTGTGTGTGTGTGTGTTAGACAACATGTTAGAGGAGTCGCTGGGTGGTGTGGTGCGATGCAGCGCTGCCAGGTCGAATAGTGTTGCGTGTGGAGGCAGAGGAGGGTGAGTCATTGTGGCATAGGGAGGAGGAGGCCCCCGTGGATGCCTGCCTGCAGATGCGGGCCACAGCTGGAGCAGGTGGAACAGACGCCACAGCACCGGGGTGGTGGGAGGGGGAAGGGGTGGGGTGGGGCGGCACTGGCAGGCTCAACACAGCCCTCCCCAGCGAGGAGACATGTCAGGAAACCCCCCCCCCCCCCGCACATCCCCCCACACCACTACCACCACCAGCTGAGGCACAAGGGAGAGCGGAGAGAGCTGTGAGGTCCCCCCTCGAAAGGATTAGAACTGACAACATGCCCGTCTCTCTACTCTGATCTGTCAGCCTATTGCCAAACAAACCCCCGACGCCCGATAACCTTTGATGGCTAAACATGTTACTCAAACGGCTTTGAAGCCGCAGACACACAGAGAGTGGTGTCACACATTATTTTCACATGGATGTGTCATTTTGACACATGAGAGAATGTGTCTATTTCCCTCCAAAGTCTTGATTTACAATATACACTACTAAAACCCATTTAGACTTGTGTATTTCCAGTATTCCAAATCAGTCTTATGTTATGGTTTTGTCATTGGAACTTGGGATAATATTAATGGCTGTCAGTGTGTCGACCCTTCTGCCAGAGCATATTAAACCTGTCTGTGAAGAACAGAGCTTACATCTCATCCTTTTATTCCAACAACAAAGTTTCATCCTTCTTCCCTCCAGCTATTTACCCACCTCTCAATTCATGTCTCCTTTCATTCCTCTATATTGACTGTTTCTTTTCTGAACACCCCCCCCCCCCCCCCCCCCCCCCTTCAGGCTTGTGTGAGATACATGTGGATTTCTGGCAGGTTGCTTGTTTCCTTCAAACATGGAAACAATTACTTACACCATAAACATCCACTTGAAACCTCCCCCATCTCATTCCTAACATCATAGGAAGCATCAGGGGCCACACATTTTGGAGGTTCCAGAGGTCAAATGGCTCTATAGCTGGGGATCAGCTCTGATACCAAACATTACCTCCTCCTCCTCCTCCGTCCGTTTCTCTGAAATCACACTGCAGCATCAGAATAGAGAGCAGGGAAGGGAGGAGGCATGTTGGGTGTGTGTGTGTGTGTGTGTGTGTGTGTGTGTCTGTGTGTGCGTGTGTGTTTGTGTGTGTATGTTTCCAAGTGTGAATGCATGCGTGTGTGTGTGTGTGTGTGTGTGTGTGTGTGTGTGTGTCGATCATGTGTCATGGCCGCTCCTAGGTTTCATGTTCTGTCTGGCTGAATCTCCTGCTCCAGCAGCCTCTGTTTCCTCACTGAAAATCTCTGTCCCTTAGAGGCAGGAGGAGCTCTCCTCAGCATCCATTTCAGATGCGCTCAGCTCAGCTCAGCTCAGCTCAGATCAGCTCAGCTCTCACCTTGCTGACACCAGATCCTCAGCAGACACCTCTCCCTCCGCTGGGTGATTGACAGCTGTCTACCCAGATGAAGCAGGAGACAACAAAATCAACAGTACTCTGAATTATCTCGGAACCAGATTCTATACTTTCTATTGAGTTAGAGCCCTTTGTTCCACAAAACACTTGCTAAATGCAATTAGGCACTCTTCCTAGTCTACCACCTTTACAGCTTGCATTCTAATTTTGGTGGCTGTTTAACAAGTAGTCTAATGCTGACTTGTGTCATAAGGTTGCTAAAGTGGACCATGACTGTAACAATAGTAACATTTGAAAAGTACTCCATGTTTGATTACCATGGGAACCAACAAATTCAGTCTGGGCCAAAACAACCCAGTAGCTGATGAAGACAAATGTGCAAACCCATGATGGCAGAATTGCTTTTCGGCAAGCGTGATCGGCTATGCTCGGGAAGGCGGAACCAAGAGTTGTGATTTATAGTTTGTGTTGTCCCTGTTCCACTGCAGTCTGCTGCCTCCCACCACCTTAATTACCATGTGTGTCTATTAGAATAGTCGTACTACCCACAATACATCACGTCAGCTGAGAAGAGCAGGGTGACTGGTGGGAAATATCACTTACCAGCACAATCTTGTTATTCAAGGAGTGTACGCTGCAATGAAATGATAGAGAGTAAGAAAGGTGTATAGAAAAGCACTGCAGAAGATGTGGTAAAGGTCAAAAAGAAAAATGGGACAGAAATGAGTAGGAGGGGTGGAGCAGTGGAGGCTGATGAAAGTAAAAAGGTAAAAAGAAGTAAACACATTGGTTTGATACCATTCCTCATTCCGTGTAATTGCATTACAATGAGCCCGTCCTCTGGAGTAAAGAGTAACAAAAGGTGAGATAGGGAAATAGGATGGGTGGTGAATGACACTGTAGTGCCTTGGAATGTATTTGTTTCCAATTTAACACCTTATCTTGATTGACTAAACTTGGTGTAACAGCACATTATTACATGCCATATACATATAAAACACAAAACCAAAGAGTGGGGGAATATCCTTAATTTTATCAATGGGTTTATCCTTGATAATCTATCAGTGAGCTATGTGCAGTTAGAGGTGTTTTGTGGCATTAGACTTCAGGGAATGTCATTATTATGTACTAGTTCCTCCTTATCTACAGGAATGAGCTTCTGATACTGGTACTAGGCTCGGTAGAGACTGTGCTTGGATCCTTTTAACACCTCCTAGTGGCCAAACTGACTACTCTTTTCTTTAGAACCATTATTTTGAGTGAGGCGCAGCATGTCAGTCTATTCTGTTGCTTCTTTGATATGTCTTAGGTAAAATAAAAGTGACACTGATGCACCTGTCACATCCTCTGGTGGATTTTATTTTTTAAAGATGTTTTACCTTCTTCATTCTAAGGTCATTATTTGGAAGGCATTCAAAAACCAAAACTCACTGAACTTACCAATTCAAATGTTCAACTGGTGATGAAAACGAGTATCAATATTACTGGGTTTAGGTCGCTGCCATTAATACTTTCCTAAGACACAAATTAGAAGCCCCTTACTGTGCATGTCATGTAGTCAGACAGGCATTGGTTGTAATGACTTGACAGAGCTGATGAAAACAGGAAGTATGTGGGAATGTTGTGACATGTTGTGACGTGTGAGAAAATCCTGGGGATAAGACATGCTCAGTATCCATGTGGCCCTACTCCCAAGAACCTAGCAAATGTAGATTCACAGTAAAATAGGTCAATGGACTACAATGGCTATACAGTAATGTCAGGAAAATTCTATTGAAACAGTCTAAACAATCTATTGAATCTGAGCTGTACAATTTGACCTTTGTGGTGTGTTCCTATCTGGTCCTCCTCAGGTCTGGTAGACTCCAACAGGCAGCAGAGAATAACATCATCATAGGAATGATAAAGATGAAGAGAGGGAGGGGAAACCGAAGAATAGGGGGTTGTGTTCACATTGATATTATAGCTGATTAGAGAGGTATCAGTGGCTTCCATTGCTCTTCATGACTATGAGCTCAAGTGTTTTGAGCTGAATTTGTGTGTTATTGATTTGTATGGCTTATTAAAGGTAGAATGAGTAGCTTACTTTACAGAGAGATATGAAAGCAGGATTACCAGGAAATAGAGGTATTGATTGGGTCAAGATGCTGGGGTTACATTACAAATTCCACAAGGGAGAGAGGATTTGAGGATATACACACTGCAGACAGAGAGGTGGCACAACCCTATGTGTCTTTTCCCCCAAGACTTCAAATTGCATTCAACAACACAAACAAATTGTGCCAACTGTTTCAGACTGATTCACTATCTGCCGTTCTGCTAAGGCCTGCCAGAGAGAAATATGGCAGAGTCAATAAATATAAAGATCTTAGTGCCTGCCCATCAAAGGCCCTTTGTCAAAGAGATTCAAATGTAAACCTTTCTGCCTTTCTCATGACCTAAAATCCATGACAGTGGTAAAGGCATGGCTAAATCTCAGACTAAAATTGCAAGCTTTACTACCAGTCTTTGCTTTAAGTTTTCAAATAATCTGATTTGTAATCAGGAAACAGCAAAGCCAGGCCCAGGAGGATAGATAGGACCTTGACCACTGGTCGAAGTTCAGATTCTATACTTTTCTAGTGATTCATATTCCATCCACTAGGTGGCGGTATAGACATTTGCACATTGTAACAAACTCATTTTCTTCAACCAAAGTAAAGAAGAAAAGAGGGCCCTAAACAGCGGAAGCAATCTCCTGTCGGTATGTGCATAACTGGCTTGTAAAAAACAATATGTTAAATACATTTTACGGAACACTCATAGAATTGTAGCCTCTTTCGCCACATGCACAATTGCATGCGTTCCTATCATAACAGTCTTCAAAAGCCTGCTGAACAGTTGCAGCTCATATGCGCTCGTTAGATAACTTTAGCTGCTGCTATATCTGCTCTGGCTTGCCAGGTCCCTTGTCATAACAATTATTTTGGTCATCCCCAGGAGTACTGACTGAGGTTTCAGTGAGTGAGAGATGTTGTCCAGGAAAGAACAAAGTTCCAAGTCCCTTTTATTCGGCCTGCTGATTGTGTTTCTCTGTGAAGTTGTCTCCTTTGCACACGCTAGCAAGGTATGCCATTAAGTATTATTAGTAAGGTATTATTATTATTATTATTAAGGTAATATTTGTGTTTATTTTGAATGTAATATGTTGATAATTTCTTGATTATGCACACATCTTCTTATGATTTGAAGGATCATGGATGGTAATAATGTTTTTTGATCTGTCCTTGCAGAGTTTTGAGGATGTGCGCTGCAAGTGTATCTGTCCACCCTACAGAAACATCACTGGACACATCTACAATAGGAATGTTTCCCAGAAGGATTGGTGAGAGGCTTCTGTCAAGATGCACACATCAATTAAAAATAATTGACTGTCACAGTTTATAGAGATGTTCAGAAGCAAGATTTTGAGTATCATCTCATTATTTGGGGATCCACTAGCCGGATACGGATAGCATCCTCAGTCCTATGGACAGATGAATGAAAAATGACATTGTATCAATCCTCTATGCATGTGTCTTCAGTAACTGCCTTCATGTAGTGGAGCCTATGCCAGTGCCTGGCCATGATGTGGAGGCTTACTGTCTGCTCTGTGAGTGCAAGTATGAGGAGCGCAGCAGCAATACCATCAAGGTATGGACCATGACACCATATTGACTGACATGGAGTTATTTCAATTGGCATTGCTTGGCAAAACTGCAACTCAATGGCATTTTTTACATTGAATTCATAGCGTTTCAACTTTTACTTTTACCTTCAACTGCTTGATTACTTCCCCAACCTTGACAGGTGTCAGTTAACAGTATTGCTATATAACCAAGGGCTTTCTCATCTTCATTACACTTTTACACATTCTCAGGTGACCATCATAATCTACCTGTCAGTGGTTGGCTCCCTCCTGCTCTACATGTTGTTCCTGCTGTTGGTCGACCCCCTCATCCGCAAACACGACTCCTACACCCAGCCTCTGCACAATGAGGAGGACTCTGAGGTACACCAGCCCTCAAATGTATGCACACACACACACACACACACACACACACACAAACAATGTATCTTCAACAAGTGAGGTGTGTTTAACAACCTATATCCCCCCCCCCCCCCGGTTTTCCCCTACAGGACTTGCGGCCGCAGGTAGACGGGGCTCAGGGCAGGGGGAACACAGTGTTGGAGAGGGTGGAGGGGGCACAGCAGCGCTGGAAAAAGCAGGTCCAGGAACAGCGCAAGACTGTCTTTGACCGCCACAAGATGCTTAGCTAAGCCCTATGGCTGCCATTAGACCTGTGGTTCTGGTCATCCCCTGGCTTTGTCCACATGTGCTCTTGTATTGTCACTACCTACATTATTGTTTAGACTTTTAATTCCTCTGCCATTTCAATACATTCTCCTCTCTGCAATCAATCAAGTACTTCTTTATGCTGTTTTAGTGCCCAAATTATCATTTGGTTTCCTTGTTTCTAGAATTATGGCTCTGCAATCATGACGTCATGTTTTCACTGTTAAGCTTATAGAAGATCATTGATCTTATACAATATTTATCAATATTAGGACTGGCCTCATCATGCCTTATCAGCTCAATGTGAGTTGTAACTTGCTTGCTCTGAAATGAGTTCTCTGCATGAATAGTTACAATGGAAAATGACAGCACATCAGACAGCTTCGAAAGCAAAAATGTATTTTCAAAGCTAAAGCACCTTTCTTTGTAAGTTGGAACTTAGGGCAATCCTTATCTTTTTGGTAATGTAATGGTTTAGCCTACATATATCAAGTTAAATCACTTCCTTACTCATTGTAGCGTTATTGTATTGTGGAGCTACCTCAGTGGACAGGTAGGCTGTATGCTTGTGAATAGTAAGCTCACAGGATAGGGTGGCAGTATGTAATTGGTTACCCTCATTTTAAGCTATTGCTGAGTAATTTTTGCTCCTTAATTATTGTGAATCTGGTCCAGCTCACTGCTACTATGTTTTTGATACCCATTGCACTGAAATACACAAGAAAAGATTGTTTGGTCTTTGATCATGCCTTGTAATAATGATTAATTTACTGATGAGGAGAGAGTTGTTGAGACCCTGTCTGTATACAGATGACTGAGACATCTGAAAAAGGAGGATTGCTTGCAACGCTCATTTTAAGGTAGTTAACTGTGGAGTCACTGAAATGCCTCATGGCTTTGAATGGCTATGAACTGTAGTGAATTCCCTCTGATATTCCAGTATCACTTCCCTAGGGGAAGGTTCCAGTAACAGCTAGTCAAAACTATGCTGGCCTGCTTTACCTCAGGTCACACATTGAGAATAGATCTCTTTGAAATGATCTTGGAATATATATATGATGTATTTCATTTCAGATAGAGTACATTATTATTGAGCTATATGTTAATGTTTTAAGAGCATTTCAAATTATATGGTGTTTGATAATATATATTTTTTTTTTTTTTATTACATTTGTTCATTTATTCAGATGGACATGTCACTGTTGAAATAATTTATTTGTTCCTGTATACATCTTGTTAGCAAACAATAAAAACATCCTTTCGTTGAGCTTAAAATTGCCTTGTTGAAGTTGTTTGATTGCAGCTTTCATTTGCATACTAGGTTGACACCTTATTTCAGAAGCTTCTGTTTTTCTGGTATTATTATCAACCACTAGAGGGCGAGACAGCCCATATAATGTAGGTGCACCTCCATATGTGTTGGGCCCAGGGGAGAAATTCTTGAAAGGACATCATTCATATAATACTGTACTGCACCACAGTTTTGTGAGCAGAAATCCAGGCTTTATTCTATTTGGATCCCTATGGAACCAACTAATTTGTTAAATCCTCTAAGATGTAGAAATATGGAATAGTGAGTGAGTGGTCTTTACAATTTGTGTGTTATGTGATAAACCTACAGACTTTAAGAACTATTTCACAGTTTTTAATGTTTTGTGTGAGGAAGTTAAAAGTTTGGTTGGGAATATACCATCATGTGTGGTTTACTCTACATGCAAATTACATACTTCCCCCAACTGTCCTGGAATGACATAAAATTAAATATGTTGTGTAACCGAATTCTTATCATGATGTTATCCTGAGAAGATTTGTGTCTCTCTTCCTGCCCAGACTCCCCCATTCCAACCTCAACCAGTCTATAAACAATCTCCTCCTTCTGCACAGTGTCACACAAACATAATATGTCTGCCTGGCCACTGGCAGCAAGAACGTTTACATCTCCTTCTCTTCCTCTTTCCTCCCTTGTTCCTCCTCTTCTCCTACATGTGTGTCTACAGAGCAGACGGGGGTGCTAAAGCAGAGCAGAGGCCGGCAGAGGAACAGCTGCACCTTTTGGGTGGCTGCTCCGTTTTCTGCTGTCTCAGGCCCCCCCGCCCAGACCTGACCTCCCTTCCTCCCTGTGCTCTCTGCTCCTGCCCCTCACCACCCCTGAACCCCCCTATCCCATCCTAAGCCCCCTACCCCCACCCTCTTAGCCATCCCCAAGCATGGCCAGTCCGTGGTTTGCTGTCTATATTTAAACCACGGCGGGGCCAACTGTAGCTCCTCCAGCTCCACAGCTCTTCTAATTTTTCCTTGCCTGGTGTAGTTTTTCTAACAGAAGAAAAGCTTCAGCCAAGAGGAGCGGCTGTGTCTTTGCCTCTGTGAGGGAGAGACAGAGTCAGGAGGAGAGACAAAAGAGTGGGTGCTGGAGGTAGGAGAAGAGCACACACAGGACCTAAGGATCTGGACCTAAGGGGCCCCAGGGTTGGACTTATACTGCCGTTTTGGAATATTTGGTGAGAAGACAAGTGTTTTGAGGATAGAGCGTTTTCTAAGGAGGGACAGTTCAAGATGGCAGCCAATGGTGCGCCAGCAATGACATCGTTCATCATGAATGAAGAGGAGCTGAAGAGGAAGCAGAGGGAGAAGCTGAAGAAGATGCAGGCCACGGGGGGCAACCCTCGCCCGGCCCGCTCTCTCTTCTTCTTCACCCTCAAGAACCCCTTTCGCAAGGCCTGCATCAACATCGTAGAGTGGAAGTATCCTTCATAGAGGCCTCTTGTACTTACTTACTTACTTACACACACACACACACACACACACACACACACACACACACACACACATATTCTGTGATACATATATTATATTACAGTTAGAAACTTGCAGAAAATGCTTATACAGTGGGACAACAACTGCTAACGCTTGCTCTGTTGTTGAAGAATTGCTCCATAAACTGTACAGGATCTTATTTACTGTAGAAGACCCTTGCATATCTGTTGAACAGATATGGGCTTGGTGCTATAAAAGTGGTTTCAATTTGACACTTGTCAAATATCTGTCAAGTCACGGATACAAAAATGGCTCCCCTGCAAACCTAAAAGAAGGCGACTGCTACATTTCCCAGCTGTTACATCTTGTTCTCTACCACTGCCATGTTTATCCTCTTTAAAATCTCTGTGGAGGGCCTACCGAGAGTGTTAAGACTGTTATGCGTCTGCCTGCCCAGAGTAAATGTGAAGCATGTAACCCCTGTCTTTTCACTGACTAGGGGGCTTATCAACAGGTTAACCCTGCACTATTTAGAGCCGCTATCAGAAACAATTAATGAAGCCTCTTAATTTAGTGCTAAGTGTCTGGCTGGCCTTGGATTCTGTTTGTAATGTGGAAAGAGTCGCCCTGAATGAAATGTTAGGGCACAGTAGGCTTGGAGCCTGAACTGAAGACAGGTTGTTGAGTGATGCTGTTCCTCCTGGGGGGTTTCCGCCCTGCTTTTGGACCTAACCATATTCCCTTATAGCTA
The DNA here is from genome assembly GCF_951799395.1 of Argentina silus. Lineage (NCBI taxonomy): Eukaryota > Metazoa > Chordata > Actinopteri > Argentiniformes > Argentinidae > Argentina > Argentina silus. Next base: position 3,215,023 of record NC_139662.1, read on the forward strand.
CTGATTACACACACACACACACACACACACACACACACACATGTATATATATATATATACACACAGAGGTATATATATATATATATATATATATATATATATATATATATATATATATATATATATATATATATATGAGCTCTCTTGCTACACTGCCAAACTTCTAAAGATGGAGATATGCAGTTACATATTTCTGCATATTTGTAAAGTGCTTGTTCGTACTCACACAATCCAGGCCTCAGGTACTCAAGACTGGAACAATGCACTAGAAATAGAAAAAGACACATTTTGAAAATGTTAGAACATTTTCCCAAAAGGCTCATTAGAAAACCCTTCCACAGGATTGCCTTTTGGAATTGGTGAGGTCTATTTAGGTCATTTCTTCATAAGTGTGTATTTAAATGGTTTGATAATATTCTTGGTGACTGCAGCTGTCCTGTGGCATCACAGTCAGCAAGATATGATGCTGAGCTAGCAGGGGAATTCTAATGGAGCGCCCCCTAGGGGTGGGTATTCCCAGGCACTGAGGAGAGCAGGCAGGATTACACATCGAGTAGACTTGGGATGGCAGATTGATGGTCTGTTTTAGGAACGGTGTTTCAGGGAGCATCAGGAGAAGGTACTACACACTACATGCTTACAACATGGCTCCTGCTACTACAGTATTAGAGACACTGCTGCAAACTTTCTTTTGATAACGTGAAGAGATGCACATGTCTGTTGGAGATGTACACTTGTCTGGCCATCAGGTTAAGTCAACAACAAATTTAGATGCAAATATGAACTACATAGGCCTCATATCCTGCAAATACAAATACAAAAAACTCACAAAATCTACTCTGATTGTGTCTCAGGAAGCATCTCAATATAAAGTCATTCACACCTAACTGGGACATGAAGAGAGTGTCTCTCTCTGACAAGGTCAGTCTCTCTTGGCACCTGTGCTATGCTTGTCTCTACCAGTCCCCTGTATATCTCCATGTTGTTGTCCTGAGTCCCTCACCTCCAGAGCCTTTGAGATCATCATCCTGGTGACCATCCTGGCCAACTGTGTGTCCCTGGCTGTGTTCACGCCCATGCCTGAGGAGGACAGCAACAACACCAACACCAACCTGGTGAGAACCTGCCTGGACACTCTGATTATTGTCTAACAACATCTTCACACAAGAGGAGTTTAACACTGTATAATGTGGGGGGTTTTCAAGTCCATGGATGTGAGTTTAACCTGGTATCTATGTTGGGAGGATTTTATGTATGGATGATGGTACGCTCTACACAAGCTGATGCTCATATAAAAGCATTATCAGTTGTCCAACTATTACTGTATCCATCACTGGTTTATGACCTACAATATTACATGTTTTTCATATCTAAAATCACCAGTGACACAGTCTGTTGGTAGCTCTGTGTGCTGCTAGCCATTTTGAATCAGTGAGGTCAGACTCTCCACTCCAACAACTGACTCCTCTCGCTAAATGAGCCCCATGAGCCTCAACATGCCTCCGGTAGTCAGTCAGCTCTTTACTTGGGGGCTCTGCTGGTTCCTCACAACAACATGTTGTCTCATATGAGACTAGAGATCTTGAGGTTATCATTTTGAGAGTGCCACGTGAGTTTACTCTCATTATGTGTTGAGATACAGTCAAATCAAATCAAATCAAATCAATTTTTATTTGTCACTTATATCGCATACAGTTGTAATTGACATAGTGAAATGTTTTGGGATCTTGCTCCATACTCAACAACAGCTTTCAGCAAACAATCAACAATTCAATAATAAGTAATAAGTAGTAGTAATAATAGAAATAATTTATCATTAAAACACCAAGCAGCCATTTGTCATTAAAACACTGATACAAAAGCGACTCATGCAAATATTTGTTGAAAAACGTTCCCATGGAAACATATATGTGATTCCAACTATGCTGTAGCAGGTGTGCATTGTTTTTAAGAATACGTGCTGATCAGTGGTCAGTAATGGTTTGATTTAATCGATTCCACTCTACAAGGCAGGTGACTCAGAAGGTGTCTTATGTTTTAATACTGTAATGCAAGACTAGTGGCAGGTGTTGCCCCCCCCCCCCCAGCCCAGCCAGTCCTGATGCTTTATATTTAGACCTCTGAGGTGTGTGTTGCCGTTGCTCTGAGACTGCAGTCCATAGGTCTGAGTCTAACGTTTAAAGAAAAATCTACAACTCAACGGTTTATTCAAAACTCCATCGTCTTTCTAGTTCAGAGGTCATTCAATTGATCTGCCAATGCTGAACATGTGACAAAACAACTGACAAATCCACCATGAGAAACGTTGCAACAGATACAGTTGTGTGTCATGAATCATAATAATAGCTTACACTAGTTTCTAAAATTATAAACAGTTAAAGATTGCTGTGCTCTTTGGTGTTATTTTCTGGTTGTAAAAGTTATCCAATTGCAGTCACTTACTTGTTTGTTGTGTTAATTGATACTTGTGTTAATCAGATAATAGATAGGCTTACATTGTACATGTAGTCTTCTGCTACTATTATGATTCAGAATGGCTTTTGGGACCATTGGCTGTGTATCTGGGGGTATGGAGAAGGTCAGAGGTGTGCAAAGGTCTCACTTCTGTAAGCTAGGGGCGAGTGTTGTTGACACAGACATACGCAGCAGTCAGTACGCAGGAGTCAGTACGCAGGAGTCAGTACACAGCAGTCAGTCTAAGGGTTAAATTGGCTGTCTGTGACCCTCCTTAAGTCTTGACCTCGGGGCACAAGTGCTAATGTATTGCACCCGGACCGCCACCTGCCACTGTAGGTGCACCCAATGAACTTTACGGCCCACCTCCATGAACAAAGCACAACAACACTACCCAAGGTCTGCACTGAGTTGTCATGGCGTGGATCTAAAGGATACACACCCATTGCACTGCATCCCCTAGTAGGGTTCAACAAGTCATTAGATCCCATTTGGCCCTAATGCTGGCCTGATTTTCTCCATTACTTCTCGGTTGGCACCTAGCCCACCCATCTGGCTCCTTAGTGTGTCATTCCAGAAATGTGAAGCCTGGAACAGGAGCTGGCTGGTGGTCTCTGTAGAAGAAGTAGGTCGGCCCAGACAGCGTCACCTCATGGACGCACGCAGTCACTGGAGACAAGAGACACCCACACTCACATAGTGCTCCATGTAATTCAGCCCCACTCATGAAATATATCAGTTCATAAAACTGTAATCCACTACTTCAGAGGAGCGTGCCTTGCCTAATGGCCTCAGTTTTCATTTCATTCACTGTGTTTGAAATACGCATTGGAAAAATTCTGCTGTTTATTTAATGAGCATTATGACAGATCTATGTGCTAAATAATTCCCTCAACTGTACTGACGGGATGTGTTGTGTGGCCTCATTCCATAAGAAGGGATTAATAACTGGTGCAAGTGCAGTGCAGCAAAATATAAATGAGCTATTCAATGTTTAGTGTAAATGGCTATCTTAGAACTTATCACTCTGGTGGTACTTACTTGGCCTTTATCTACTGCACAAACCAGTGTACAGTGTGGTACATACAATGTTTGTCTTTTAGCAATTCATTATTTTTTTTTCAATTAAATTGAATTCAGGAAATCAACTGTCCTTAGCACGCAGTGATGTTTGATAGGGTGATTTGGCAACACAGGTCTTGTGGTGCCAGTGTGCATTTCTCTGCCTGTCTGTTTTAGAGACAGCCACTGTGTGTGACCAGCTGAAGTATATACAAACACACAGAAGCCTGAGGGAAACCATACATGGTGCTGTTTGGTGTGTGCGTGCGTGTGTGTGTGTGTGTGCGTGCGTGTGTGTGCCTCCTCTCTTTGACAGTATCAATGCTACAATTAACCCCACTGAGAAACACAGTGGGGGAAATGCTACCAATGTGTTGATATAAGCTCCTATTTGACTTCACATGAATAACGTTATTAACCAAAACTTGTGATAAGTCATAGATCATCTTTGTTTACCATCCTTTACTAAAACATTCACATTTTCTTCTCAAACAGTTTACATTAGTCAGTCTGACAAAACTCAGACATTTGAACTTATGCCACCCACTCTCCATTCATTCCTTCTCAGAAGTCACATTCCCTTAAACTGTTGTAGGCCCCATTTAATCAAGGCTGTGATGAGTTAACAACCAGAGAAAAGTAATATGTGTGTCATTTATTTAATATGTGTAAATGTAATTCAAGTAACATTTTATTACATTGCCGGTTCATATTTCCTTCTAAAGCAGCCTTCATGTCAGATTTTCCTCTTAATACTCTATCAAAACTGGGGCTTTACTGCAAGATTGGCTCTTTGCTACGACTAAAAGAGGTAGGAAGGGAATTGGTGTCAAAGTCTCTAATTTGCTGGTCTTTGTGTTTCCGTTCAGGAGAGCCTGGAGTACATCTTTCTGGTTGTCTTCACGTTAGAGTGCTTTCTGAAGATCGTGGCGTATGGGTTAATGTTCCACGAGGGTGCCTATTTACGGAACTGTTGGAACATACTGGACTTTGTCATCGTCTTCATGGGGTAAGAGGAGCCCTACTGAGGGGTGCCACCTGCACCCCTAAAGGCCATAAGACAAAACTTAACCAAGCCAACTCACCATAATCAAAAAGGTTATTTTACTCAAAACCCATGTTCTAATACATGTCTCGCCAGTCCACCATTAGTCTGGTCTCAAAATATTATTATTTTACTCACACTGACACAGCCCAAAACGATGTTCTCTTACAATCATACTTTGTTTTCTGTCCCTATTTACCAGTAGAGGAATGAAGAAAGTCAAGTTATTAATATACTGTATTGTAATGTTTCGGCCCACAGCCTATTCACTTTTGCCCTGGACACCATCAATAAAATAGCGGGCGTTCCCATGGACAAGGGTGGCGGGTTCGATATGAAGGCTCTGAGAGCATTCAGAGTGCTGCGGCCCCTGCGTCTCGTCTCAGGAGTCCCCAGTAAGAACCTCTACATCCCTGCACTAATACTAGGGTATTAGAGGTGCACTAATGAACATCGGTTTCAGTCTAGTTTAAATATGAGTGTCTTCAACTCACATTTGACAATCATTTAGCAGAGGAGTTTTTGTGCTGAACGTAAGGACTGTGTGCTGTTCCTCTACAGGCCTGCAGGTGGTGATGAGCTCTATCCTCAAATCCATGCTGCCCCTCCTGCACATCGCCCTGCTGGTCTTCTTCATGGTCACCATCTATGCAATTGTAGGCTTGGAGCTCTTCAAGTGTAAGATGCACAAGACCTGCTACTACACAGGCACAGGTACATCACTGAGACTTAACAACGTATTGGACAGAAACATGGTAGCACTTGGGCATTTACCAATTCATAATCACAGGGCTAACCTCCATCAACACACCTTTGAAAACACAATGATTTATATAGGTATTTCAATTGAGGTTCATGTTTTGAAACATATCACCCACTTGCCATACATGAACATGTGTTTGTGCTCTTCTTTCTCCTCCAGACATCATGGCCACTGTGGAAGGCGAGATGCCCGCCCCTTGTGCCCAGGCTGGTAATGGGCGCCGCTGCACCATCAATGGCACAGAGTGTCGGCCAGGCTGGGTGGGACCAAACTACGGCATCACTCACTTTGACAACTTTGGATTTGCAATGCTGACCGTCTACCAGTCCATAACCATGGAGGGCTGGACGGAAGTGCTCTACTGGGTCAGTCTCCTTGTTCAATCAGATGCACTCAACACTGTCTACATCACAGTGTTGTCCAATCCATTTTTTGGGATGCCCAGGGTGTGCAAATGTTTGCCCTCGCCCAATACTTACACACCTGGTTTTATTAATCAACTGGTCACCAAGCCCTTGATTAGTTGAATCAGGTGTGTTAGTATTGGCCTCGAACTAAAATGTGCACACCCTGAGCGAATTCACTCATACATGAATTGGAAAGTGCTCATAATGAGATACGGTAGCAAAAAAATACATCGTACGACTTGGTAATGACGTTGTGGTCTGTTGCAGGTGAATGATGCCATAGGGAATGAGTGGCCATGGCTGTACTTTGTCACCCTCATTCTATTGGGTTCTTTCTTCATTCTCAACCTGGTTCTGGGGGTGCTCAGTGGGTACGAATTCCTTTATCAGTCCATTCTGCTCTATGACTACACAAGTCATGTCCCTTTTTCCTTTACTCAAAAAAACCCTTAAAGAGATGTATACTCTCAACCACTTTCTCCTCCCTTCACACAGAGAATTCACTAAGGAGAGAGAGAAGGCCAAGTCTCGTGGAGAGTTCCAGAAGCTGCGTGAACGGCAGCAGCTTGATGAGGACCTGAAGGGTTACATGGAGTGGATCACCCAGGCTGAGGTCCTAGACATCGACCAGGAGGGTAAGGGTGCCTGCCAACAAACCACTAACACCTGCCACTCTGTATAGTATCTCCACGACCAGGAAGTGTCCAGGCAAATGGAGTCAAATGAGATTCAAAACTTTTAATATTCTAAATGGGATTCTGCTGGCAGTACAAATTATTGGACGTGAAAACATCAATCTCGGAGCCCCATGTGTCATGAGTAGGCACTTCACTGTATTGTAGAATTGAGCAACAGATCCACAAGTCGACCTAACACACTCTGTTTATTTTTGCCAGGACTCCTGCCATTGACAGATGGAGGCTCAGACACAGACAGTCTGTATGAACTAGAAGGCAAGAGCCGCGTGGTGTACTACTAGTGAGTACAGTGACTTTACAATGGTGTACCATATCTGAGTAGAGAAACAGTCACTGAATTAGCAAATCTCTCTCTCTTTGTCTCTCTCTCTCTCTCTCTCTCTCTCTCTCTCTCTCTCTCTCTTTCTCTCTCTCTCTCTCTCTCTCTATTTCCCTCCTCTATCTCTGTCCAGTCGTCTCGCCCGTCGCTGGAACCGCTTCTTCAGGTTGAAGTGCCATGTGTATGTGAAATCCAAGGCTTTCTATTGGCTGGTGATCCTGCTGGTCTTCCTCAACACACTGGCCATTGCCACAGAACATCACCACCAGCCTGACTCGCTCACTGCTTTACAAGGTCTGTCCTAAGCTGCTATTCAGCGTGAATCTATATGAAGCATGTTTTGCATAACTACATTTTTTTTTGTTGGGTTATACTGTATCTCATTGAGGTTTTTGGGATAATAGTTGTTTTACTGCTGTTACCTCCAGAGGAAAAAAAAACTCAACTGCTGACACAGGAATAGCTCTATATCTATATCTATTGAAGTACTTGAAGTACTGTAGTTGAGTTCAACAGCACAGGATCAGTTCTTAGCAGCCCATCTTCAGTCTCCCTGCTCCTTGATGACTATCTCCTGTCTCTAACATCAGACAATGCCACCAAGGTGCTGCTGACCCTGTTTGTCGTGGAGATGTTTGTGAAGATGTACGCCCTGGGTCTGCCCGCCTACTTCATGTCGCTGTTCAACCGCTTCGACTGCTTCGTGGTGACAGTGGGCATCCTGGAGGTCATCCTGGTGTCCTTGGACGTCATGTCCCCTCTGGGCATCTCTGTGCTCAGGTGTATCAGGTTGCTGCGCCTCTTCAAGGTCACAAAGTACGTCAATGTCCTAAAAATGTCTTTACACCCGAGAAAAAGTCTGTTAGTAGGATTGATTAAAAATGTTTGTTTGTATTCTGCTGTCATACTGAACCATATACTCAAATGTAACATTTGGTACAGTATGACAATGTAACCAAACGTTACATTTAATACATCTCTGCCTATGGTAATTCTCTACTCTCTCCTGTGGTTGCCAGGTACTGGACCTCTCTTAGCAACCTGGTGGCTTCTCTCCTGAACTCTGTCCGCTCCATCGCCTCTCTGCTCCTCCTCCTCTTCCTCTTCATCGTCATCTTCTCCCTCCTGGGCATGCAGGTGTTCGGGGGCAAGTTCAACTTTCCCGATCAGGAGGTCCGCCGCAGCAACTTTGACAACTTCCCCCAGGCTCTCATTAGTGTGTTCCAGGTACTAAACCTCCCCTCTCACACACTCTCCTCTAGTTAGAGGCCCTTGAGATGGTGAATGGGTATTACATCCTTAGCTTAGCTACCTAGCTGCAGTCATGAAATGACTTAATTTGTATTAAAGTAGCATCTGAATCGTTTATTTTTCCTTTGAGTCATTCAAGTGCTTCTCTTCCTCTTTCAGGTCCTGACTGGAGAGGACTGGAACTCCATCATGTACAATGGGATCATGGCCTACGGAGGACCAGTCTTCCCTGGAATACTGGTCAGCATTTTCTTCATCTTCCTCTTCGTGGTTGGGAACTGTATCCTTCACAACTTACTGTATGATGATGGAGTCGCAATGTGATCAAAGTCCTGTGCAATATAACTCACTAAAATACTACTGTACATACAAAAGCAAAGGTGTTAGGTAGTTGGTCTCATTATATAGAATAATGCTTGTTTTACAGGCTGTGAATAATTGTATGATGTCCTAGAGTAAAGACCAGAGTACTTCGCAGGTTCCATAGTTCTCCTCTTCCTGTTGTTTTCCTGAGCGGCCTGACGCCAGATATCCTCCTCAATGTCTTCCTGGCCATTGCCGTGGACAACCTGGCGGAGGCCGAGAGCCTGACCTCAGCTCAGAAAGAGAAAACTGAGGAAAAGATAAGGAGGAAGCTGCTCAGGTGAACACAGACTGAGTACACTCTCCATTATCAACAATGCAAGATGAGTGAAAGATAATGATCGGCAGCTGACCTTTACTAAGCATCCTTTATCTTTCTTACCTAAATGTTTTATTCATCATCCTCTATCTTGGTGCTGTCAGATCCCTTATGCCTAACAAGTCTGATGAGGAGAAGGCTCTATTGGCGAAGAAGCTGGCGGAACAGAGGGCTAAGATCGAGGGGATCCCCACCACGGCTAAGGTCAGGGCTCTTTCTATAGCCTGAAGCAGGCTCACATTACAGTATTTCAGTCCTGAAGAGGTTGATTATCCCTGATATAGCTACTGTATCATTGAGAAGGAACTGTGTAATGTAGGTACAGATGTGTTTATGTAACTGTCTTATGTTGATGTACTTGTGCTTTTCCAGATGAAAGTAGATGAGTTTGAATCCAACGTCAATGAAGTGAAGGACCCTTTCCCTCCTGCAGACTTCCCTGGTAAGCTATAGTATCATAGCTCTCTCGCACACATTCTGTAAAAAAACTGCTGGCAGGTGTTGAACTCGTTAGATGGGCTGAGTGTCAGGGCTCTTCACCTGGCGATGCTACAGTACAAGTATAGTCCTCCCTCATTATTATTAGCCTCTTAAGGATCATTGATGCTCCAGGTTTGAAGATAGTCTATTTTCACACACACTGACCACTGCCTTATAAAGCCTGTAAATGCTTACATGAACTTGTTGTTAACTCATAATATGAGTTCTCTGATATTGTTGTATTGATTTTTGATGGAATACATTCTCTTTTTATCAGTGCTTTGACATGTTCTTAAACATATCAGTTTTCATTGCTATGTACTTATTTTGATAAGAGAGCTACTGAATTTGACAACTGCGAACCCTCCCCCCTGCAGGTGATGATGAGGAGGAGGAGCCAAATATCCCCATTAGCCCCCGGCCTCGACCAATGGCTGACCTCCAGCTGAAGGAGAAGGCAGTGCCCATGCCCGAGGCCAGCTCCTTCTTCATATTTGGCCCACAGAACAAGTATGATCAACACAGTTCCAGAATACAACAATAGGGACAACAGCAATAACCATGGCACTTAGGAGAGTCTGAAAGTTAAACATTCACAGTGTCATTATGAATCATAAGATGCAGGAGTGAGAAAAACAACAAAAACAATAACAATGAACGAAGCTCTTGATCTTACGATGACTAATTGCCCATGTCTATATTGTTTGTGTGTCTGCTGGCCAGGTTCCGTAAGGTGTGCCACAAGATCATCAACGCCACTCCCTTCACCAACTTCATCCTGCTCTTCATCCTCCTCAGTAGTATCTCCCTGGCAGCAGAGGACCCCATCGACCCCAAGTCATTCAGGAACAAGGTGCCAACATACTCTCACCCACTGTAGGAATGATCTCACAAGGCATTTATATGTGCAATAACAATCCTACCAACCCTCTATTTTCTATGCAGATCTTGGCCTATGCTGATATCGTCTTCACTTCTGTGTTCACCATTGAGATTGTGTTGAAGGTAAAATACACTGAACTGATACAGTGGATAGTATGGTATAGTGTAGTATGGTATAGTTTGATGTACTGTAGGTGGTATGGCGTTAGTGGCAGTTTGTGTGTAACCACTTGTCTGCCCTCCAGATGACAACGTATGGTGCCTTCCTGCATAGCGGCTCTTTCTGTCGCAACTCCTTCAACATCCTGGACCTGATCGTGGTGGGCGTGTCCCTGCTGTCCATGGGAATGGAGTAAGTGTAATTGAGTTGCTAGCTTTAGCGATAGCGTAGCTGGTTTACATCGAGTATTTGAGGAGACGGTCACGTGTGTCGGCAAGTCAGAGGTCACAAGTTCGAGACTCGGTCGGAGCAGCTTGAAGTGCGGGGCTACTGTTTGGGGCTAACAACTTGACGCCTGTTTCATAAGCTGATCAGTGTTTTCATCGTAGATCAGAGATGGAGAATGGTTAAAATGTTATCAATGTTGTTGATACCTCTACGTTTGTTCTGCACAGCAATAGATAGTATGGATGTACAGTATAGGAATTTTGTTGACCTTGTCTGTTGTTTGACTGTTGTCTGTAGGTCTAGTGCCATCTCTGTGGTGAAGATTCTCAGGGTGTTGAGGGTGCTGAGGCCTCTGAGGGCGATCAACAGAGCCAAGGGGTTAAAGGTACAACACACACTCTTACTGTACTCTTATCTCTTATTAATAATAATAATAATAATTGTAATAATAATACACAATATCACACATATTCACAGAACATTTGATTTAGAGGTGTGTCAAGTATCTATGCTTGTAACGTTATTATCACATATGGGCAAATAATCGTTGTTGTTTTGTTGTGTTTGACAGCACGTGGTCCAGAGTGTGTTTGTGGCCATCAAAACCATTGGCAACATTGTCCTGGTCACCATGCTGCTAGACTTCATGTTTGCCTGCATAGGAGTCCAGCTCTTCAAGGTGAGATTTCCACTACTGTATGCAGTTGCTATGCAGTCGATCATACTGTTACATAATGGTTATGTTTTCAAATGACTCAAATACATTGAGAGAGGCCATGTCATGATTATGTTTGGTTATTTCTCCAGGGTAAATTCTACAGTTGTACCGACTCCTCCAAATTGACTGAAATGGAGTGCCAGTAAGAGAAAGCCATTCTCTAATAATGTTTTAAATGTTCTGTTTTTTTGTTTTGGTAGTTGCACCAATTGTATGCTCTCATATCTGTACTATCTTCATCTAAGTATCTTCAACCATCCCTTTCACCCAACAGGGGAACCTTTATGAAACACGTGGAGAACTCTCTCCAGGACACTGTGATCGCACCACGAATGTGGATCAACAGTGACTTCAACTTTGACAATGTCCTCAATGGCATGCTAGCTCTCTTCACTGTGTCCACATTTGAGGGATGGCCACAGTGAGTATCACCACAGAATGGCATGAATATCATTGAAGTGAATATTATTCTTTCTCTTGTGTTGTCAAGTTCAAGTTGACATGGTCATCTGTCATATTGTTTTCTCAATGGGTCATTTAGAACCTCTCTCTCCCTTCTCTGTGCCCAGGCTTTTGTACAGAGCCATAGATTCAGACCGAGAGGACATGGGTCCCGTCTTCAACAACCGCGTAGACATCTCCATCTTCTTCATCATTTACATCATCCTCATCGCCTTCTTCATGATGAATATCTTTGTGGGCTTTGTCATCGTAACCTTCCAGGAGCAGGGAGAGCAAGAGTATAAGAACTGTGAGCTGGACAAGAACCAGGTACAGTGACCGACTGATCAGGGAACATTGACATGGATGATCCTCAGCCTGAAAGGCTTTACAACGTGTATTTGTAATCATGCAAGCATGCTCTTTGAATTTCCACAGAAATATCCCATGATAATGTACAAACATATTTTTAAAGATGAAGTGAAGATGTATTCCATTGTTATAAAACTAAGGTGGGATATGCTGTAGTTCCTAATAACCCTAACGCCCCATATCTTTCCCCCTTAGCGTCAGTGTGTCCAGTATGCTCTCAAAGCTCGGCCTCTGAGGTGCTACATCCCTAAGAACCCCTTCCAGTATCGCATGTGGTACGTGGTGACCTCCTGCTACTTTGAGTACCTCATGTTCTTCCTCATCATGCTCAACACCTTATGTCTGGGGATGCAGGTAAGCACAGCCATATCACCCCCTGAGTCACTGCCATTGGGACTTTATCTCCATATGAAATATGTTTCTGTACCTGTGTATTTTAGGTGCTCTGTACCCGTGTGTACCAGCCCAACTCAAGCACTGTCTGTAACCTTACCTGTAACTTTCCCTTACTGGTTTCTTTGTTTCCAATGCCTGATATGTAGCACTGTAATCAGTCACACTATGTGACCAAGCTGTCGGACACCTTGAACCTTATCTTTACCGTCCTCTTCACCGTAGAGATGATACTCAAGCTCATGGCCTTCAAAGCTAAGGTAAGGTAACCCTGGTCTCCGGGCTGACAGTAGTCTTGTGAAGTCAGACACAAGTCTTTTTACGACACCAGGACCAGCCTAGAAAAAGAGGCTGGGCTGGCTGGAATGTTTAGTATGATGACCAGTGCTGCCTGTTTGTGAACTGTGTATGTACTGTATGGCGTGTGTTCAGGGCTACTTTGGAGACCCGTGGAACGTCTTTGACTTCCTCATCGTCATCGGCAGTGTTGTTGATGTCATCCTTAGCGAGGTTGATGTGAGTACGCAGAACAATGTCCTCCTCTATTTTTGGGATTAATTTAAAACAAAGAAATGGTTTGTCGTTTATACAATGCAAACCATACAAACCTGTATGTCTTATAAAATTATATTTTTTAGACATTCCCATGCAATAGTGTTAAGCAATATCAGTGATAACACTGGACTGTGTTTATTCAACACTCATACTCAGAGACACACAATCCTGGCACAACAGCAGGCTGTGGGTAGGAACACGGTCAGTACCACTGTTAGACACCCCCCATTGCCTTGTGCTACCTCAAGACCATCTCCACCCCCACTCATTGGAATGCTCCGTCCACCACTTATATGGTTTTGTATGGTACAATATATTCTATGATATCTGTTGAATGAGTTTAAGCACAAAGGACTCTTGTCATATGTTATTTACCCTCCCCTCAGTACTGTTTGAGTCTTCAGGATCACTCCTTGGTCAAGATTTGAGGCACTTTTGATACCACCCTTCCTTCTCCTTTCACATCGCATATTGTTCTCTTTTTTCACACAAAACAAAAACTCACAAATAGCATTCTCTCCACCCTGCACCACACCTTCCCCACCTGTCTAACCCCCACTCCTCTCTCTCTTTCTCTCTCTCTCTCTTTATCTTCCGGTCTATCTAGGCTGCTCTAGCCTCCAGTGGAGGACTGTACTGTCTCCATGGCTGTGCTGTAAATATCACCCTGCACTGCATGGGCCTTGCTGTGTGAGCACTCCACTTGTTGTTACTCTAGTTAGAGTTGTGTGTCTTTAGCTAGTTCTCTACTACTGGGATACCATGGCTTGAGGCTAATCAGACGTAGTCACAGGAATTAGTGTTTATAATATTGAATCTTACCATACAATTGTATCTAGGATTAGGCAAATCATCAAATGTGACTCTGCTTAAGATGTATGACTATTTACCTGAACTAACTAACTGATCAACAACATCGACACAGTAATATATGTCACTACATGTATGATAATCAATCAGTGTCTTAAAGACTGAATGACCTGTGTGTATTTTGTGTATTTTGCATGAGTTACCAAGTGCTGCAATTTCTCACAGGTAGCATAGCTTACATTTATCGAGATGTTTGTATCATGCTTTATAACTCTCTAGTCCTTGATAGCATGTATTTATGTAAATTGACTCTTGTATTGACATCATCCCCAGAGTGCAAACATGCCCCTGTTTACCTTTTTTCCCCCAGATGTTGTTAATGATACAATATGAACGATATTTAAGATTTTATTAAACTAATATTATCTATTCTGCTTTTTCTAGGAGACAAACCCCATGCAGGCCATTGCTGTAAGTCAACACAAGTGCAGATGCAATTTTTTTCCATTCATTCAGATCATTTAAATAAATACAAATCGATTCTGTAATTATGTAATTTCACATGAATGAATTCAAATATCATACAAATTCTCTGGTTCTGTTTGCTAAAAGGATTCTGAAAATGCTAGAGTTTCCATCACATTCTTCCGACTCTTCCGTGTCATGCGTTTGGTGAAACTGTTGAATCGATCCGAGGGCATCCGCAACCTCCTGTGGACCTTCATCAAGTCCTTCCAGGTCAATACAAGTGCACAGACTCTGTACTCATCTCTCCATGTCAGTGACTTATGATAGTTTATGTGGGTATCATTGGTTTTGACAACTAAATGTGTGTGTGTGTGTGTGTGTGTGTGTGTGTGTGTGTGTGTGTGTGTGTGTGTGTGTTGTTTAGGCTCTACCCTATGTAGCTCTCCTCATCGTCATGCTCTTCTTCATCTATGCTGTCATTGGGATGCAGGTAAACAAGGCCACCTCTGAAAGTGCTATAAACAAACATGGTATTGCCAACAATATTACAATTAGCCTACACCGTACAGTATGATACACATCAAGTATGTATGGCTTTGGTGCTTGTCCTCCAGGTGTTTGGTAAGATAGCTCTACTGGATGGCACACAGATCAACCGCAACAACAACTTCCAGACATTCCCTCAAGCTGTCCTGGTGCTATTCCGGTGAGTGTTTTAGTCAGTGTGTGGGTCAAACCCAAAACCCAAAGTTCAAACTTTGTTTCACAAGGTACTTTCTCCATCACTGAGGTTTGTGTGTGTGTGTGTGTGTGTGTGTGTGTGTGTGTGTGTGTGTGTGTGTGTGTGTGTGTGTGTGTGTGTCTGTGTCTGTGTCTGTGTCTGTGTCTGTGTCTGTGTCTGTGTCTGTGTCTGTGTCTGTGTGTGTGTCTGTGTGTGTGTGTGTGTGTGTGTGTGTGTGTCTCTCTCTCTCTCACACAGTTGCGCCACCGGGGAGGCATGGCAGGAGATCATGCTGGCCAGTATGTATGGAAAGCTGTGTGATCCCAAATCTGACTACCAACCTGGGGAAGAGTACACGTGTGGGGCCGGCTTCGCTGTCTTCTACTTCATGAGCTTCTACATGCTCTGTGCCTTCCTGGTCAGTGCTCAGCTAGTGTTGTAGAATCACTGGAAAATCTCACACTGTATATATGAGGCATAGTTCAAACTACAAGAGGGGGTATGCCTAATGATGCGGTTTGGGAGAAATTAATTATCTCTCGTCGGAATTGTCTGAGAACTAGGTCTGAGCATACTTGATTATAAACAGACAATTTGCTGTAGTTGATTGTTCTTTCTTTCCTTCCCAAGATTATCAACTTATTTGTGGCTGTGATTATGGATAACTTTGATTACCTGACTCGTGATTGGTCCATCCTGGGTCCACATCATCTGGATGAGTTTAAGAAGATCTGGGCAGAGTACGACCCAGAAGCCAAGTGAGTCTGCTGTCTGCACAACCCCACTACATTCCCTCTGAAACCAGAGGAAGTTGCTTAATTTAGCTCTGATCATATCTAGGTCATGTTCTGCGTCTGTGTAACCAAAGCTGGTGTACAGTAGCTCTGCTCTGCAAACACGTGTCTAAGTGCAGTTTGTTCTCCTGACATGCAGGGGGCGTATCAAGCATCTGGATGTGGTAACACTACTTCGACGAATCCAGCCTCCGCTAGGCTTTGGGAAATTCTGCCCTCATCGCGCTGCCTGCAAGGTCAGTTACTTATAAACGGGATCAAATGCCATGATAGTATATTTCAGTGATGTAAAGAAAGTTAGGAATCTGTATGATAGGTTTCTTTCCACACTGATGCCCACTCTGTCTCTGTCCTCTCCTCCAGCGCTTGATTTCCATGAACATGCCACTGAACAGCGATGGCACTGTCACCTTCAATGCCACCCTGTTTGCCCTCGTTAGAACTGCTCTTAAGATCAAGACAGAAGGTGTGTACATATAATTTCTAGAACTTCACACATATTACATAAAAACGTGTTCATGTTTGTTTTTATGATAATGTGATTTCATATGCAGTATTTCCCCCCACGTCTTATCTGAATTAGGCAACTTTGAGCAGGCCAATGAGGAGTTGAGAGCCATTATAAAGAAGATCTGGAAACGCACCAGTATGAAACTATTGGACCAGGTCATTCCGCCAATCGGAGGTGGGCATTTTTGCTGTGACCACAACATAAACGGTGCACAACTGAATGTACAGTACATTTGTACAGTATATTCACAGAGGACAGGTTGTCAGTCTGACAGTGTTTTCTTCTAAATGGTCCTAGATGATGAGGTGACTGTGGGCAAGTTCTATGCCACGTTCCTCATCCAGGAACATTTCCGCAAGTTCATGAAGCGCCAAGAGGAGTACTATGGCTACCGGCCCACCAAGATCAGTGCCACAGGTCCAGAGATCCAGGTGAGGCCAGACTCTTGCTTTATAGAAACAACACCTTCTCCCTCTTTAGGCCCCTATCACGTTCTTTACCACTCTCCACTCCCCTCCTGAAACCCAATCTCTACTTGTATGCATAATACATACTACCCATTCTACTCATAACCCTACCCTTACTGTCCTCTTCTTCCTTTCTTTCTCTTTCCCTATGTCTTCCTTTACTTTCCCTTTAATCTCTGTCTTTCTTTGCCATCCATCACTGTGCCATCCATCAATCTCTGTCCTCCTTCTGTTTGTCTTCCTCTCCTCTCCTCCACCCCACTCCCCCTGTCCTTCTTTCCCAGGCTGGTCTGAGGAGTATAGAGGAGGAAGCGGCCCCAGAGCTGCACAGGGCTATCTCAGGAGACCTGCTCAATGAGGAGGAGATGGACAAAGCCATGGATGAGGATGCCATCTACAGGGTGAGACACTGACCAGAGCAGAGCAGGATATAGACAAACATGCAGATGTTCCCTGCTAAGTAAATTAGTGTGTGT
The DNA here is from genome assembly GCF_951799395.1 of Argentina silus. NCBI lineage: Eukaryota > Metazoa > Chordata > Actinopteri > Argentiniformes > Argentinidae > Argentina > Argentina silus. Next base: position 3,232,180 of record NC_139662.1, read on the forward strand.
GGTAACCCCAGTGTTTGTGTTTGGTTGGCCAGCGTGCGGGCGGTCTGTTTGGGAACCACGTGGACCCATTCTCCACAGAGCCCAGTAGCCCTCTGCCCACTCAGATGACCAGCCAGCGCCCTCTGCAGTTCTCTGAGAGCAGCCCAGAGGACGGTGAGTCGCCCCCTGACTCTGTCTTCCTGCAAAACACCGAGTTCTTCCCCATGACCCCCACCAAGAACAACAGCAACAACAACGCCGCCTTGGAGCAGGAGTGAGTACTGCACCCAACCTAAATCTTAAAACACAAACATCAACAGAGACCAGGGTTAATGTTGCTTTGAAACTTCACTTATGATGATGACGATAATACAGTACTGTTGGAGCCATTTGTCACATTGTCTCATTATTCTGGTCATTTTTTATATTTTGTCATGTATGGTTGATGGTCCAGATTAGAAGTGTCTATCTACCCCATCTAGCCTCAATTTTAGGAATTACAGGTGGGTGGTGGTGGGTCCATTCAGGTGTGGCATGCTGGGTATACAGTATGAAGACAAGAAGTACATTGGATGTTCGTCTCAATAGTTGCACATGGTTATACCAACGCCTTATTTGAAGTTAGAAAGCTGCTACAAGTACAGTATGTGTTATTTGCCTGTGTGTATACTGTATATACAGTATCATTGGTCTGAAGCACTCTAAATGGTGTTTGTGCTTGTCATAGATTTTCTTATGAGAGAGAGGGGAGTCCCCAGCTCTACCATTCCAATGAAGGTCAGTTCATCAGCCTTTCTATGGGACTGAAATAGTCTGTACTACACTAGAACTCTATAACATTCCTCGTCCTGACTAAGCCCGTCTGATGTATGGGAGTGATGCAGTAATCGGCTCTGTTTGTCTCCTGTAGATAACAGGCGCTGCTCTGGCATCACAGCAACAGACATCACTCAGGTAACTGGTATCTATACAGTATCTGAGGAAAGACGACTTCACCCTATACTTATGCCACACTTCATATAATAATAAAAGTAATAATAATAATAAATGTATTTATAGAGCAATAGTACAATAGAAGAAAAGTGAAATAGAAAAACAGTAAATAAACAGCAGTAGCCTACATGTTAACATGATACAAGCAATGGTAACAGATAATTAAAGCACTATTCAAGTAAAACCCAAGCAATACGGACCAATAGTGCAATAGAAAGCCTTGGTAATAAAATTAAGTTCTGTTTGATTGGTATAGCCTTTAATCACTGTTACAGTCTAAAACAGTTTCATAATGCCCCAATATGAAAGACAATAAGTGATGGCACACAACACCCCCCCTTCTTTGTCATTGCAGGTAACCGATGGTGATAGCCAGTCTCACTGTTCCCAGGCTATTGCGGCCGCTTTGCCTGCTGCTGACCAGCTGATTCAGGAGGTGAGTGAGAGGGTAGCTGCCCACCTCTACTATGTGTTCATCTCCAGAGCCACTAACATTATATCTGCAACTCCGGGGCGAGGCTCACTGCAACATTAACACTGGATTCCATTTTTTTTTTTAATGGGAATAACATGAGTATGGAGGGTTTTTTTAACTTTCAGATTCAGGTATTATTATATGTATGAGAATCATAAGGCTATGTAAGTCAACTGAATGTGTTCATCGTTGTTGTCCTTCCCAGGTGCTAATAGAGGGAGGTCTGGACTCTCTGGCCATAGACCCTACGTTTGTGTCTGTGACCAAGCAGGAGATGGCTGAGGCCATGCACATCCCTGTGGAGGACATGGAGGGCATGGCCCAGGGCATCCTCAATGGCCGCAGCGGCCGTGTCACCACCACCAAGAAGAAGAAGCGTCCCATCCCTGTCCTTCCCTGTATCCTCACCCCTGCCGTAGCGCCCCAGGGCCCTGCCGCTGCAGACACTACCGTCAAGAGGAAGAAACGTCCGATCCCTGTCCCTCCCTCCGTCCCTGCTGCAATGCCCACTGAGGCCGAGGCAGACACTAAAGTGTAGAGCCTGTCACTCACATGATATGTGGGCTTATCATGTGACGATGTTACACTTGACCAGGCTGTGTAATTGGTGACATCACAGCATTACCAAGCCTGATTTGTTGCCCTGGAAACGGGATAAACATACTAACCAGGCTGATGGCCTAGCTGGCAGGTTGGCTCAGGTCTAACATGTTGTTGACTGGTTGATTCTTATGGGAAACTAACTAACCAAAGACGATATTCTTCTAATCTTCTCAGTCGCCCGATTGATTTCAACAAATAAAAAACTAACGTATCACAGAGTACACAGGTTCATGAACCTCTTTCTTTGTATATTGTTTGTTGATCTAATCCATTCCATAGAGTGTTTGAACAACCATGCAGTCTGCTGTGTTTCTGACTACAGCCTACAGAAAAGTGGTGGTGTGTGCATGGTGACAAAATGACTTTGAATGGAGTGTGCTAGGGTTCTCCATTCAGTCAGAGAGGAGAGTGAGAAAGGACTGGGAACCTGTTATTGGGGGAAATTGAATATTGAGTTTCTCTGCATCTGGGCCCATAAAACTGCAACTGAATTTGAGCCATTCAGTTTAATTATTTGAAAAGGGCTCTCCTGCTAAAACCTGAGTGCAAAGAAAAGGTCTCACTTTTTTGGTTCTTAAAGACATTGATTCGCTTAAAGGGGAGGACAGTATTTTTTTATTTACACTTTTCATTTAGTCAAGACTTGGACAACACAGTTTCCTTCATTGCTCACCTCTGCTCACTGCAGAAGGTCAAGGCACTTGTTTAAAGAGGAAGTTTATTTTTTTAAAGTGTTGGACATTTTATTGTACTTTTTCATTCATGACAATTATTGTATTATAAAAGTTTGAATATTCACGTAAGCGAATTCGGTGTATAGTATTTGTTTTCTCGTATATGTCTTACTGATATCCTTTAAATGAGGATATTGTGTGTATTTATTTAAATGGTTATATTCTGTGAAATGCAAAAATACTTTGTTTTAAAGACTTGAGTAAGGGGAATAAGGGAGATTTTTTAGTACAATACGTTTGTTTTATCAATGCAGATCAATGCAAGCCTTCAGCATACCTGGAGTATGGTGGATTTAGCTTGACAGCCCACATTTCACTCGAGATCAACTGGTTTTGTTCAAAACTGCATGAACTTACTGATGGTATGTTGCACTTTTTTCTCTGAGATTTCATGTTGTGCCTCAGTGCAGAGTCACTCAAACAGGTCTCAAAGGACATATGTTTTACTTTGGTTGGCCTATTCTGCTTTACGTTGTTTAATGTATGTTGTAAAAGGCTCTTCTCTGGGGTCAGGTTGTGGAAAGAGCAGCATCCCCTGCTATTTAACAGTCTATCATCCATCCTTAAATCTGTGCCTTTGACTAATGTTCTAATGTCAGACCGAGCTTTTACAGCATTGGTAGATCAAATAAAACATCCAAAACATACATAACTTTGTGTAAATTGATTTATTTTCTGCAAATATATGTAAGAGGGAATACATGTAATGAGAGGGTGGCCATGTTCCGTCAACAGACTGCAGTAGCAGGGAGAGTACAACAGGTGTATGGTAAAATGCTGAGTACCCTGTGAGAACATATCAACATATAACATATGACAATAAAGCCCCTTGAAATGTAATAGTTAGTGCAGGAGGAGCCTTAGTGAAAGACATGTTAGTGAATCATCTAGTGGGACTTCCCCCCCCCCCCCCATACGTTGCTACTTGAAAGCTGAGAGGCGGTCTATAAATACTCTACCATGATAAAGTATCCACTCCCCCTTATGGACTGGAAACTGCTGCAGCAAAACATACTGCATACTCACAGTATGAGTGGAAAGTTATACTCACCAAACACTTTATTAGGAACACCTGTACACCTTCTCATTCATGCAGTGGTGTAATGGTGTGGGGAATGTCTTCTTGGCACACTTTGGGCATGTTAATACCAATCAATCATCGCTTGAATGCCACAGCCTATTTGAGTATTGTTGCTGACCATGTGCATCTCTTCATGGCCACAATTTACCCATCTTCTAATGGCTACTTCCAGCATGATAATGCGCCATGTCATAAAGTGAAAGTCATCTCAAAATGGTTTCATGAACATGACAATGAGTTCAGTGTTCTTCAGTGGCCTTCCCAGTCACCGGATATGAATCCAATAGAACACCTTTGGGATGTGGTAGAATGGAAGATTCACAGCTTGAAAGTGCACCTGAAAAATTGCATGATGCAATCATGTCAGAATGGACCAGAATCTCAAAGGAATGTTTCCAACATCTTGTGGAATCAATGCCACAAAGAATTGAGGCTGTTTTGAGAGCAAAGGGAGGCCCTACCCAGTATTAGTATAGTGTTCCTAATAAAGTGTTTTGTGAGTGTAATTCTATTGAATAGGTCTGTTAAAAACAACAAAAAAGTCTAAACCTACATTGTAAAATGTAAAACATTGGTATAAACAGAGAAATAGACATGGACAATAATTGAGACACAAAGTCAAGAGCTAAAATAGTTTGGTAGTTTATTAAATGAAAGGAATCAATACAATGGAATAAAACCTGGACTGCAGGAGCCTGCAGAGAACAATTTCCCATTTGCCTTTGATTGACCTTACCTAGAACAAATGTAGGGGATACTTGCAAAGCCACTACAAAAAACACTGTTATTCATTATGGTCATGATGGAATTTTCACCTGTAGAAAAAGCTGTAAATCTAACATGGTGCTAATATTCAACAATGCTAATAACAAAGTTCCATAAACAGTTCTGATTTCTCTCATATTAGGCCATGGTTTGAAAATAGGTGACTTGAAATCACAAGTGTGGAATGTGACCAAATGCAACCGTACAGTCTTCCTGACAAAGTTCTGATGAAATAAAAATAGCTGTAGCATAAGTGAGAAAAACATCAAAGCAGGCTGAGATACACACAAGGGGAAGAAGTCAAGGACTTCAGTTACACATTGACCAGTGAAACACTAAAGCAAGACAGGAAAGAAGAAGATAAACATTCGTACTTATCCAAGACAAAAAAGTAGACTAAAAGAAAAAGAAAATGCTCAATGTAATATATGATCATCCTATCATCAGGTTCTACCACGACAGAATACAAAAGTGTTAAAACGATTTGCAAGTTGCAACCATTTTAACTTCAGATAAAGTTTCATACGATAGCCTTAAAAATATTGTATATTGTTCCAAATTCAAATCAATCGAATCAAATAAGGAAATAAATTGTATAAATGCACATATATTCAGCTTTCAGCTGTCTAAAAGAACAACTTTAAGCTGCTGTACCCCCCACCCCTCTTCAAAAAGCCCTCACTAATTCTATATTTTAATATACTAAAAAAAAAAAAGAAAAAAAAAGATTAAAAAACATGATAGCAAACAACACCTATAAGCAAATGGATGCATGATTCATGATACACACTACAGAATACATTAGCAATCCAGAGACAGTAGTTATACGGTTCTGGTGACCGACCAATGTGTCAAAAAGCCCGTTTTGCTCTCGTCTGTCCTATTCATTAGGGTTGGGGTTGGCGTCAGGATACTGAGAGAGGTCGAAGGTGAGCACTTTGCTGATGACACAATCGCCTTGCTGTGGGGGGGGAAAGAGGGACAATTAGTTTTGTCCTAGATCACATAAAACATCCAGTACACACACACACATTATTGTTTAAGCTGTGTTTGAAATGATCCAAGACATAAAATGGTTGGTAATAATATATAACACTTATTTTTAAAGTGTGAAGTATTGCTTATTATCAAGGATTTCTGTATAGGTGTTCTACTGTAGGTGTGCATGTATTCTGTTGACTGAGTGTAAACTGTGCGGTGAGTTGTTGTGTTATGGTCAGGATACACACCTCTGGATAGACTCCAATGAGAGAGTCTGCCTTGGTGTAGAACTCCTCCTTCAGGGAGATGACTATTGCCTGGAAATTCAGCACTGACTGGTCCTTGATGTAGTTTGCCACCTACAGAATATGCACTGACAAATTAGATATGATACAATACATCTTATTGGGAGATTTCACGATGTACAATTCTATTTAAGGCATTCGGTATCTACACACAGACCTTGCCAATGTTGGTGTTGTCCAATGCAGCATCAATCTCATCCAGGACAAAGAACGGGGCAGGCTTGTAGCTAATGGGCATATTATACAGAATTATTACAAAATAAAAAAATAACTGAATAAAAATGTTTAACATCATAGGTCAACAGAAGATACATATTATGTGAAATACACAATACATATTATGCCCCCAGCCCCACCCCTTCTCACCTATGGATGGCGAACAGTAGGGCCAGGGCGGCCACAGTCTTCTCTCCTCCTGACAGGTTGTCCATGGGTCTGAACCTCTTCCCTGGAGCCACACAGTTGTAGTTGATGCCATCCAGGTAGGGCTCCTCCGGGTTCTCAGGACCCAGGAAGGCCTAAGGGAAACGGTGTTAATCATCTGAAAAAAATCTCCCAAACACAGCCCAATCTCACCCAATATACCCTGGTAAAACTTGCATAATCACAGTAAACTGCAGGCTAAATTGTGTCGCTTCAGAGAGCAGTAGAAGTGTATTAGTATGTCAATGTTTATGTATGGTTTTACTATTGTCATAGTAAGGGAGTACCTGAGCACTGCTGTTGCGTGACAGGGCCTTGTAGATCTCATCAATGTTGGTGGCCACAGACTCGAAGCAGGCGTTGAAGCGGTCATACCTCTCCTTCTTGATCTGTTCAAATGCCTGCTTGGCCTTCTTGGCTCTCTTGCGGGCTGCCTCGAACTCTGCGCACAGAATTAACAGAATCATGAGGACACCCTGTCATGACATTTTCTACAAGGAGGAGTGAAAAACAGCCCAGCCCATCTGGGTTCTACACCTCCCTCCCAACTCTCCTCTCTCCCCCTCTCTCTCACCGTCACTGGTCTCCTGGAACTTGTCCCTGACACTCTCCAGTTTCTCCATAGCCTTCATGTTGGGAGCGCTGATCCTCTGTAGGATGCTCTGCTGCTCGTTCAGACGCTGCTGCAGCGTGTTCATCTCCCCCTTGATCTCATCCTCTGCCAGCGCATCCTGACACACAATACACACAGTTACAGGTGAGCCACAGCACAAGTCTAACTGAGGTCATCATGACAAGAGGGCTTCCTACCTTGAGGTCCTCAGACAAGTTGCTGTAGTCGATCTCTATGAGAGCTTCTTTAGCCAGAACAGTGCTGGACGTCCTCTGGCTGTTGCTGACTGGCTCCTCTGGCTGAGAGCTCCCCTACACACAGATAACAATGAGGAAGAGGACACAGGGAACATAGCTTATGTTGCTGTTATCAGCTCTGCATCACTGTGTGCAAGAGAGAGTGTGTGTGTGTGTGTGTGTGTGTGTGTGTGTACATATGTTTATTGTGTACCTCTCCCTGGCCAATATCATCCATGGTTCCAGAGCGGAGGGGCAGTCTAATGTCCTGCATCTTACAGGCCTGGAGCAGGTTGTGACGGTCACTGCGCTTCTGCTCCAGCTTAGTCTCAATGGCTGTCACCTCCTTCTGAAGCTGGGTCAGCTCCCTGGGGCACAAACACAGGTCAAACACTGACACAAACAATATAACATACAGTATATACATAGATGAGATGAGAAAGATCAGAAATGCGATTGTGTGCGTCGTTTGAGCTCACTTGTTGGCGCCGCCCAGTTTCTTGCGTATCTCTTCCATCTCGTGGTTCTTGTCATTGACCTCAGACTTCTTGGTGAGGTGCTGGTTCTTCAGGTCCTGGAGCTGGGCCATGGTCTCATCTATTATCTTCATGTGCCTGTGCTCCTCCTAGGAGAGAGAGACAGGGAGAGGTTAAAAACAAAAAGACTCACTGACCAGCTTCATACAGTTACACTAACTAACTACATTTCAGAATCAGAATTCTTTTATTTGGCCAAGTATATTTGCACATACAGGAAATTGACTTAGTGAGGTTGGTGCATGGACATAAAAAAACAAATAGCAAATAGCTTATTTCAAACCATTTGCTTATGAATATGACCATTGGTCATGCAAAAACGTGGATTTTACACTGAATTTGTACTGGCTAGGCTGTACCTCTCCTTACCTTCTTGAGTCTCTCTATCTCACTCTCGTCCTTTTTGACGGTCTGCTCCCACATCGTCACCTTCTCCTGGTCTTCCTTCAGCTGGTTCTTCTCATAGTCAAACTGGATGCCGAGGCGGGTCTTCTGGGTCTCAAACTCCAGGCTGACAGACACAAAATGAAGGACGTCAAGTAACTGGACACAGAGAAACTGAGACAGACCTTAAAGGCGCAAAATGGACCACTTCAATACTGGTTCGTATTGACGGAACATGAGGAGACTCACCGTTTCTTGGCGATCTCGTTCTGCCGCTTGACCTTCTCTTCCTCGAACTCTCGGATGTTTCTGACACCAATCTCCTTGCAGAACTCAACAAACACCTCATCCTCCACCTGTCACACAGCATCACAGTTACCACCATCATATAGACATGTTCAGATTGGCACTCAATATCTAATCCAATTCTGTACCAATCTTTCATTGACTTGTAGGTAACAAGCCTTGGAACAAGTCATTGTCTCACCAGGTTCATGCGGTCTCTCAGGTCAGTGATCTCCTTCTGGCGGGACTGGATGATCCTCTTGATATCATTGATGCGGGGCCCAAAATTGGCTAGCTCGCTCTCCAGCTTGGACTTCTCCTACAAGGGTTTAGTAAAGGCATTTGTTAACACTAAATACAGTGACAATTGTCTGTCTAGGCTACTACTAAGACCGTCATACCTGCATGTTGAGGGAGAGGTGGCGTGTCTTGGTCTGCTCCAGGTCACTCTGGGAGTATTTTAGTCTCATCTGTAGGCCGTGGGCCTGAGATTGGACCTGACGCAGCTCAGCTTCCTTCCTCTTTGCCTTCATTTGCTCCTGCAGAGACAAAGAGATGCATCATGGTCAATGTAGTTGTTTTCTCTCCAGTGAGCCAGCCACCTCCATAGATTTCTGATAAATCCCTCTTACATGGTATTCAACTCCAATAAGATCAGGTGGTTTTGTACCATTTAAGGACAAGATGAAGCAATTTCACATTGAACTTGGCACAAGCCTGTGTGGAAGGTTACCTTGAGCTCCTCAGTGAGTTTCTCTTTCTTGTCCTTAAGCTTGTCCACAGCCTTCTCATCCCAGCGCCGAGCCTTGGCCTTCAAGTCGCTGGCTCCACCCGAGATCACACCAGACTTCTGGAACAGAGTACCGTCCAGGGCTACCGTCTAGCGGGGGGGAAGAGAAAGAGACAGACAGGGACAAAAATAGGGATGAAGATGAGAAATTAGCACAAACTAATCACCCACTACAGAGAATGGTGGTGCGGTATGGTATGTGTGATTACCTTGTGCCTGTAGGGTCCTCCGAAAGCAATCCTGCGAGCATCCTCTACGTTCTCACAGACCAGGGCATTGCCACAGGCATACTGCAGGGCCTTCTTGATGTGGGGAGGCTCATAGCGGATTACATCAATCACCAGCTTGGCACCACGCAGCTCCCTCAGCTTCTCATCTGTGGGCTTCACCTGAAATACCCAGCCAAGGACAGTTAGACATTTACCTACTTTCACACAATAATTCCCCCTTGGCCGGAGCCCAGGTTTACCGGGGGAACACCACAGAACAGTTTGTTTTTCATAGAGATGGTATTCCATTTAATTTTAAACAGCTGTGTGACCACCAGTGTAACCAGTTAGATTACCACAAGTTTTCCCCAGCGCATACCTCCAGGTAGTCCAGGGGCAAAAAGGTCTCTGGCTCTCCTCTCTGCTCCTTGATGTACTGGATGCAGTCTCTGCCCGTCTTCTCTGAGTCCACAATGATGGCATCCATGTTCTTCCCCAGGACCTTGGTCACAGCGATCTGGAACTTCTTCTGAGTAGGCTGGCACAGGTCAATCAGACGGCCATACTGGGTGGGGGGTGAGGGGAGTGGAGAGAGATAGTTTGAATACATCAAACGTATATTATACCATTTCATCACAAACTATTATACAAGTAAATTAAACAAGTAAAGACAGAAAAGACCACTATGTTGCCCTGTGCTTAGTTGACAGCCCTCAGTCTTACCACTGATCCAGGGTACAGTCTCTTGATGCTCTCCATTATTTCAGCCTTGCGCTGCTGCCGGCTGTTCTCCTGCCTGTCAATCCTGGCATCTCCCAGCTGCTCCATCACCTATGGGACAGAGACAGGACAAATACCTGCATTACAAATTAGTGCCATCTAACTGCTACTCCTCAGTGTGTTTTGTGACTGATTGTTTTATTTGCAAATTTTAATAAATGTAAATGTAATTAATTAAATGTACAATTAGGGAGCAAGTTCATCATAAATGTCCATTAATTACTCCCATTAAACTTTTTTTTTCCCCTACAGAAGGTACAAAATTACCATAGAAAGGGCATTCATAAAGAATAAAACTCCATGTGAGAACCTTCCCTCCGTTGCCCACCCTCATAAAGTCCCTCCCCCCACCACACATCTTTTACACCCTTTCCTCCTCAGTGTATTAACAGTACCTGGTTGAGCTCCAAGTTGATCTCGTCAATTCTCCTCTTGGCCTGCTCCACTTCCTCAGTCAGCTCCTCCTCCATGCGCTTCTGTTCATCCAGGGACTGCCTGAGGAGCACAGCATATGAGTGAGGGAGTCCAATACTAGGAAGATGTACAAGTAGCAGTCCAAATAACAATTAATGGGAGGTACCTGCTGGTGAAGATGTAGTCCTCCAGCTTCTCTATACGTTTCTGGTTCTCTTCAATCTCACGGATCTTCTGCTTGATCTTGGCCTGCAGCACAACATTGCAAAATGTTGCTTTCTCTTTGGTCAACCACTGGTACTAGCACTTCAGAGAAGCAATTAGTCAATACCTCCATGATCTTCATCATCCTTACCTCCGTCTCCACTTTCTTCCTCTCCTCCAGATCGAGGCGGTCCTGGTCAGCCTTCTGGTCACGGTTGAACTTCTCCAGCTCCTGGGCCAGAGTGGCTGCTCGCTTACTGGCCTCCTCCTTCAGTCTGTGGTACTGCTTCACCTGGGGGGAGGGGAAGGGCGAGGGGGGGGGAGCGAGAGGGAGAGGGTCAAACTACATTTGGGGGCGCTTAGTGGCGTAGCACACTAATGCGCTCACCACGTAATCGCAAGGTTCCTGGTTCGATTGCGACCCTCGACCAATCTTGCATGTCATCCCTCCTCTCTCTCCCATCTTGCATGTCATCCCTCCTCTCTCTCCCATCTTTCCTGTCAATCTCTACTGTCTCTATCCAAATAAAGCAGAAATGTCCTAAAAACATATTTAAAAAAAAAAAACTAAATTTCTTGAATAGGCTCCAAGGGAGAGGGTGTCTGACCTGGTTCTCCTCCAGGGTGAGGTCCTGGCCCTGGCTCTGGGCCTCCTCCTCCATGCGCTCCTCAAACTCCTGCCTGGTGACCTCCACCGCTCCCTGCTCCCGGTCCAGCTCATCCATGTCCCCCTTGCGCTTTTTGTACATCTTCTGGGCGTTCTGCAGGGACTTGCGCGCTGCCTCCAGCTTCTTGATCTTGTGCGAGGTGTTCTCTTTGGCCTTAATGTACTGGGGACGCTTTTGGTTGAGCTCAGCATCCTTCTCTCTGGATGGGGGGTGGGCAGGGAGAAGGGTGGAAGTTTAGAATAAGGTGTTCCCTCTTCAGTTTCCAAAATATGTTAAAAGATGTTAATCTACATTATTGTGCCTCCCTCTGCTACTGAAACTGCAACATATGTCCATAGCTACTTGTTTGACTTTGTATCTTTCAATGTAAGAACATCCAACTCAATTTCACACGCTGCAGTTATATGCCTCCATTAGAAGGCATATAAGTCACAAATCAACCTCAACACTTACAAACTACAACCTAAGGTCTACAGAAGGGAAATGGAGGCCTTCATCACTAACTTGATTTCCTTCTCCACCGTCTGCTGATCCCTCATCATCCTCCCCAGCTCCTTCTTTTTCTCCTTCAGCTCCTCCTCCACATGGTCCATCTTCTTGCGGTCCTTGTCAATCTCACGGTTGCGGTGTGACAGCTCACGGTTCAGCTTCTCGATCTCTGCATCGTTGTGGTAGAGTTTGAAGAGCTGCATCTGGACGTGGGCCCTCACCACCTCGTCCTTCAGCCTCTGGTAACGCTCCGCCTGACAGAGACAGACGAGAGGTGTGTTAATTAATGAGCGAGTGAGCATGTGTGTGTTCAATGATGCATCATAAAGACACAAATGTAAAGGGAGAGTAAGGCATATCGATTCAGTCACAATTTGACCAGTGGAAACATCAGTTAAAGATGAAAGTAGCTAGAGAGAAGGTTGCCATTTAAACAGACAGCCATACCTCCTCTTTCTCCTGCTTGGCCTCTTTGCGCTCGGCCGCGATGTTCTTCTTGCGGTGGTAGTTAAACTGGGTGTCCTCCTCAGCTTTCACCATCTCCTTCTTCCTGCGGTCATACTCCTGCGCCAGGTCCCCTGAGCGGGAGATCTCCTCAAACAGAGCTGTACGCTCCTTTGGGTTCTTCATGGCAATGGACTCCACTGCTCCCTAGTATAAGGTAGAATACGGTGAAGTTATCAAGACTGCATTGCATAGGACCCATGGACAAATCTATGACAAATGACTAATCAATTTAGGACACCATTCACTCAGTAGAAACTTTAATTAATGTACATTTTGCTCTGCTATACGGTTTCCTTAGATGTGCATATTTGTGTGTGTGTGTGTGTGTGTGTGTGTGTGTGTTGTCTCACCTGGAACACCAAGAAGTTCCTGGCCTTGATGAGGATGCCCAGTTTCTCCAGCTCTTCACTGTACTCAGCGAGGCCCACCACCTTACTGTTGATGCGGTACTCTGAAGACGAACCTGAGACAGAAACCGTGCAAAACAGTTAGACCTATGCTATTTGATATCAACCTGATTCGCACATCAAAGAGGCCCAGCAGAAATTGAGTGAAGTGGCATAGTCACACAGTTTGTTCAGGGGTGGATGTTGGGCAGCCATAGCATACCAATGATGATCCTGGTGAAGGTGCGCTCCTCATCATTGTCCTCATGGTACACCATGCTCACAAAGGCTCTGTTGGCAGCTGGCTTCCCCACAGGGGCTCCATGAATCAAGTCCTTCAGTGTCTTCACACGCAGGTTACTGGTCTTCTCAGCCAGCACAAAGCTGATGGCATCCATAAGGTTGGATTTGCCTGGGAGGACAAGCAGTGTTGAGTGAGATATGCAAATGTGGTACCTATGTCTTAAGCAGTTTTAAGACTATACCCAAGTGCTGTGGCCTAAATACTAATAGTCTCATGATTGATTAACTTCTTGAGTGAAGAGAACTGAAATTTAAAAAATGAATACTGAGTAGTGGTATGTGGGTGTGGTTGTGGTTGTCAACAAGCTACTTTTAACATTGAATTTTAATCCTGATCCACTTAAAGTTTAGCTATAACGTTAGAATTCTTTACAGGTCGTGACAGTGTTACTCATGTTCACTACTGTATTACTACAAAATGCAATACTAAATCAAATGCAAACATTCATGATATGCGCGCTCTCATTATCGACATGGTACAACATAACGACAGATACTATGCATGCAACCAATGATTGACTAGTACAGACAACATTAGCATATTAGCATTGTTGGCCATAACTTACCAGATCCATTGGGTCCAATAATCGCAGTGAATTTATGAAAGGGGCCTATGATTTGCCTTCCTTTGTAAGATTTGAAATTTTCGATCTCAATTAATTTCAAATAACCCATGTTTGCTCAAACAAATGTATCCTTTTCTTCTGCGGAAACAGGAATCTGTGTTGTGTTGTTAGTTAATGTTGCTAGCTAGCAGCTAGCTAAAATGTTGCACTCAAGCGAGACGCATGCACGCAAATTGTATACACCTCTCCGTAAAATATTTCGTTACGACAATCAAAAGTCACATTATCGATATAATGTCTGTCTAATTAATTTGATTAGCTTGCTTTAAGCAAGCTAGCTTTCAAAATGTACGTCTGCAACAACAATGCGCCATTTTACAGTCCTGCAGTCCCCGGAACGCGCGTAATATAACTATTTCTCGCGAGATGATGCTGTATCTGAATACCATAACACTTCCACATTCAAGTTGATGTATTTATGTTTATTTCTCGCAGGTGCACTCAACATAACATTGTTTCATAGTCTTTCCACTCACAGACTAATGATATCACAAAATTGAGTAACACGACGCTGGTGCAAATTAAGAATTAAGCACATCTTATTGCTGTTACCATGGTGACTTGCAGCGTCAAAACAAGAGAGGTGAATTTAGAATGAAGTTATCGACTGACTTCTCTACTGGATGATTGATATTGTTGCACTTAATTTGTGGTAGGTATTGGCATGTCTTTCCTATCACATTGAAAGGGTTTAATCATACAATTAAATATTTAATTTGTTCTACTGTCTTTGTTCTTACTGCTGACAAAGTGTCGGCATTTTTTTTCAAGTGCTTTCAACGATTGACTTGTATTGCCATACAGACCCATCAAAACTGTGAGAATGTATAAAGTGGATTTGCCAGTGGACAACTCCGCGGATGTTGCAGTGGAAAGCCGAAGGGCCGCGGAGGCTGCGCGTCAAGCCCGAATTTTCAATGCTCGAAATCGAGTGATGGGTTTGGACCTCCAAGCACTGGAGCGCCAGGTAGCGGAGAGACTAGAGCGCGAAGAGATGGAGGGTCAACGAGAGAGGGCCTTCGGTAAGAGAGGACTTCGTAAAAGAGAATAATTAGATATTGATAACATTAAAAACTAACCAAAACGTGCCCATGTTTGTTTTGCAGATATGCAGAGAGTGACTCAAGATGCAATTCTGATGCAACAGCAAACTGAGGAGATAGAGAGGAGGGCAGAATTGAACAGGGACCTCGTACAGTACCGAGAAATTAGACAGCGTGCAAAGGAGTCCCGTGATGCTGATCTCAATGTTGGCAGACAGGGGGCACTCGGGTTGTCCATCCCCATCCCAGAGTCTGAATTGGGACCTGCCAGTATGCAGGTGTTCCAGGTAGCCTATAATACAATGTTTAGGTGAAGTCAGCTTTTTGAAAGATATGTCAGATATGACATGTGTGAATGGAAGAATATGTTTGAATTTATGACTAATTTATTCACACAATCATATAGCATAATATAGGCTTAGTAGAGGTAACTTTCTGAACATGTGTTTTATGGCTTTGCTGTATGTGTGTGTTCTGATCAGGGAGAGGGTATCGGAGACACTGAGAAGAAGAGAGCACAGATGGAGCAGACAGAGAGAGCACTACGAGCACAGAGAGAGGACAGTGAGAAAAGACACAAGGAGAACAAACACAAAGGTTAAAACACATATACACACTCGTACACACACACCATTGCCTCCAGTGTTTTTGTTTGCTGTTCCTGGGGTTGTTTGTCTTCTATCTCTGTTGTTGTTTGAGGTTATGGTATCCAGCTGTGATGCTGCAGTGTGGTACTTCTTTTCTGTTCCGTGCTAATACTGCCCCAACCTACACACACACACACACACACGCACACACACACACACACACACACACACACACACACACACACACACACACACACACACATAGACACAGACACAGACACACACACACACTCACTTATATAGATATAGCCTCCGTAAATCATATACACGCCTCATGTCCTCGTGCAAAAACAATCATACACTCCCACGCACACAGTCCTTCCCAGGTGGCGTTGATGGATGCTCATGTTTGGAGTGTTTATGTGAGAGCATGTTGTTGTGTGAGTGTTTGTGTGGGTGATGATATCTAGTGTGGGTGTGTACAGTGAAGCCCTGCACAGTGTATATGACTTACAGTGTGTGCGTGCAAGTCTGTGTGTGTGTGTGTGTGTGTGTGTGTGTGTGTGTGTGTGTGTGTGTGTGTGCTCTTGCGTGCGTGCAAGTCTCTCTGTGTGTGTGTGTGTGTGTGTGTGTGTGTGTTCATGTTTATTGTCCCAAAATCATCCTGTGGATAAAACTGTGTGTGTGTGTGTGTGTGTGTGTGTGTGTGTGTGTGTGTGTGTGTGTGTGTGTGTGTGTGTGTGTGTGTGTTACAGAGCTGCTGAAAGGCAAAGAGCTGGTACAGCAGGACCTGAGGGCTGTTCAGCTGGATGCACTGGAGGAGGAGTGTAAGAGGGCAGCCCACATTGCGCTCAACAACTACAACCACGCTCAGGTACACACACAACAGGACAGGACACACCACCAGGTTGTGATGCACAGCATTAAGCCTGATGTGGTAGAACTGTGACAGGGTGTACTCAGATGGGAGTTTTGCATTACAAAACTAATTGAAGATGTTAAACGATGCGCACACGCTCACTCAGGGGAAATGACGATCGCACAAGAGGAGCCGAGCAACCTGGAGAGTAAAATGCTTTGATTTATGCGTGGGCAGCCCCTTTTTAAAAGCTTTCCCTCATTTGCCTGACTGACTACAATGAATTCTCCGGTGGGAGGCATCATTATAAATGCTTTTTGGTCATAGTGTTTTTTCTAATTACCCCTCTCTCTCTCACACACACACACACCACACACACACACACACACACACACACACACACACACACACAAAACAGACAGTGTGGTTTGGCGATATCTCCTGGGCCCCCTTGTCGAGGTAGAACTTGCCCTTAACCACAACTGGGATCAGATTACCTGACCCCCAGTCACAACCTTTAAAAATGTATCCTGGTTCCCTACAGGCTGCGGAGCAGGCAGAGAAGCGGATGAAAGAACGTCTGAGACAGGAAGGGGAGGAGCTAGCAGAGGTGTGGCACATGGTGACCTCAGACATACTGACAGAATGTCCGGAGGCTGCAGAGAGAGAGGGGGGTGGAGTCAGCGGGCCCAGGGTGCTGACAGATAGGTGGAGGGGGATGAGCACCGAGCAGCGGAGCGCCATCCACAGGCAGAGAGAGGAACAGCGCACAGAGAGAGAGGTACTGACATCTCAAATAGAGCACACTCATATACGGGCCTCTACGGACGCTCTCATGGAATATCATTGTCGGTAAACTGAAGGGGATCTCATAAGCCTTTGTTCATCCCCTCTCAGGTGTTTTATCCCATCTCCTCTGGTTTTCTTAATCAAATTTAGCTGCAGAGAGAGACTGAAAAGCAGAGAGATGCTGCGTGGGATTTCCAGCGGATGGAGCTCACCCGAGAGGGGGAAGCGGATGAGAGGAAAGCGAAGGAGCTGCAGAAGGAGAAGAGGATTCAGATGGATAAACACAATGAACAGTTGGCCAGAGAGCAGCGTGAACAGTGAGCATGGCACACACACACACACTCAGCCAAGAAACACACACTTTTGCTCAATTTAAAGCCTTTGAATACTATGTATCCAGTAAATATAATTATTTTAAATCTAAAAAGTAATAGACATTGCCGTTGTAGAGAAGGATTTGAATCAGCATGTTTTTTGTGTCTTCCTCAGTCAGCAATACCTGAACAAGCAGCTGTACACCAACAGACCCAGTGCTTACTACTTCACCCAATTCAGCAGCAGCTCCCGTTAACCACCAACACACCCTAATGAAGCCCCCTGGCGCACACACACACACATACACACACACACACACACACACACACACTTACAACTAACACAAGCAAATAAAGTTTATGGATAATCATATTCAAGATTTCTTGTCTTTACTCCCAAGGTTTGGTCACATCATGTTATTCACTGTTCTCAGTGTGTGATACAATGGTCGCTGTGACGACATTTCTAGGCTTACCTACTCTTTTATGTTTCATATTGATTATTACGTAACATCATTACCTTTTTGTGGGATAAACATGCTCATTGCTGACGAGGACATAAACTGACACCTGTTATGGTTTAGGTTGTTCCAGGTACTTTATTTCAATCATATTTAGTTACAGTGGTGGAATCATAATGCAGATACAATGTTATTGGCCCCATATATAGTATAAGCCCCCTCCCTCACCACTCCATTCTTCCCCATGGCACGAACACACTACTGTACCCCCCCACATTCCCATTGTGCTAATGGTGCATACCCCATAGCATATAGAGGCACGGCTCCACTCCGGCAGTGAAATATAGAACCCCCCCTCCCCCACCCCCCCCCCTTGCCCCAGGCAACATTAAATCCATACATTGTGTTTTCCTAAGTAAGCTGTTGTTTTTCTCATCTATAGGTAATTCAACGCTTTTGTATTAGATTTGATGTAGTAAATATAAAAAAAAGGAAAGTACAGTAGCAGAGGAGAAACAGATGTTAGCAACCCTCGACGATCCCCTCGACACATGAAAAGCAAAGCGAAAGATGCAGTAGAGTGAGTATCTGTGTGTGCACACACTCATTCCCCATTCAAAAGCCCTGACACTGACAAACACAGATGTTTAGCAGCAGATAGTTGTGTGACAGAATAATTGGCATACTGTATTTTTGATCATTCCCGTATGAAAATAGATTTCTAAAAGAAATGTTTGTTTTTTTTGTCCTGAGTGTGTCTGTACAGCCAACAACAGGGAGGTCAGTCAAAAGCTCTCAATCTAACCCACTGTGTGGCCATAGGAGCCCCGTGTCTCTATCCCTGGGACTGGTCAGTAGATGATAGCCTTGGCTGGGGGTATATATACTGTTCTTAGAGTGGGGTGGGCAGAGCCAGCTATATTGCATATGCCCCCTGTGGTGAGCACAAACTGGCTCTCTGCATCCCTGACCTCTCATACTGCAACACAGCAGATCATAGACTCTCAACAGATACTCACTGGACTGCAATGCTTTTAGTCTGTAGACACTGATTGCCATGAACCTAATTCAACCTTGTTGGGTTGTCTGTTTTTTATTTGATTCTAAATGACAGTAGCTGTCGATATAAAACATTTTTTCGTTTGAATTTTGTTAGTCTTAAGAACGTTAACCACTTAAGGAACAATTCGAGGATTTTTCTTTTTTTTGTCTTTACATTTTTTTCTCATCTATCAACTATTTTTCTAAAACAGCCAAATCACTGTCATTATTAATCAAAAAAGGAAAGAATGAACACATAGGTTCATCATTACAAAAAATAAATATAACTACTTGCAACATTTAAAACAAACTTGAAACAGAGTTAAAACCCACACATTTGATCAAACCAACTCAATGATAAAGAACACAATCTTTTGGGTTGTATTTACATTCAGAGTGACATTTAAAAAGCTCTCTTTCTATGTCTCTTCGGACTCTTGATATCCATACCAATAACTCTGTTCTCATCTCTCTAATGGATTCTTGCCTGCTCTTTTTCATAATTCCAAAAGGGTTTTTGGCATGTAAATATAATTTAGTACCCAGCCCTACAACGAATACAGTACATTCTATATGTTAGATGTAAAAAGCAACTCATTTACACATGTTTGCCTTTCATCATAATCTGCTGATCAATAAGCCTGTTTTGGATCGCCAGCGTGCATTGTGTGTGTGTGTGTGTGTGTGTGTGTGTGTGTGTGTGTGTGTGTGTGTGTGTGTGTGTGTGTGTTTTACTCCCTAATAACTGTAAATATATCTATAAATACTGCTCCTTTTACACATTATAGAGTGTGGTGATATGCTATGACATGAACAGGTATGGGAAAGATTGTTTATCAATGGACATAGTTTAATACACTGTAGAAAGAGACACAGACAGATACAGAAAGCTACACATAGTTCTACACAAAAATTACAATATCATACCAATAATGACATTACACTTATGGTGAAAAGGCGAGAGTTATGACATTTTCTGGTGCTCTATGTAGACGCCAGCAGGCACAGGAACTCATAAGGAGCATGTACATATCTATAATACTGTATATGGCTAAATAGATAGATGTAATGCAGCTATATACACTGCTTGCTATACAGCATTTTCACAGCAAATTCCTCTTATGCATCCCATGTATTTATAGTATGAAACTTGGCTAGGGTAAATTAAATCATCTTGATCTATGAAGTATGTAGAAAAACAAATCATGAGTAAATTATGCAAATTATCTATAAAACATTGTATTTTTTGGAAAAGGAGAACATACTGTACAAATCAAACCTGATAGCCAACCAAAAGAATGTTGACTTTTTGTATCCAAAAAGTTAGTAGAAAAATAAATTAATCATAAAAAATTAAATTGGCAAAAACTGACATGGCTTATGAATAAATGGCTTATGACAAATAAATAAAACATGAGATAATATTTAAGACTTGCCATTTGTAACCCACATTTGCTTGCGCTGTCTGTGTCCTCACACTCGCCTCTCCATCCCTCTGTACAGTATGCACTTCTCTGCATTTCTGCTTAAGATCATCATACCTGAAATCCAACTAGTATCTCTACAGTACCTAGATTTGTCAGGGTTTTTTTAATTATAATAATTTTTTTCCAATTTCCATCTCTGTCTCTGCCAATCCAATACAACCCAATGATTTGATAAAGAGTGAGAGAGAAAGAGAGGGAGAGAGGCTAATGGCTGTCACTCAGGTTTGCTGTAAACTACATCGAGAAGGTCAAAGGACATCTTTAGGGTTGGTGGTTTGGGTCTGTTAGTCACGTGAGTGTTAGTCACGTCTGTCCGGGCTGTGTTGTCCTGTCAACAGACACTCCTGGTCAAACAGTCTGTCAAGATAGTATGACTGAATGACAGATGTATCGGAATCGTCACTTCTATATTGATCATGCAGTCAGCCTATCGATTACAAAGTCAGTCACGTTTAGAGATATGTATGGGCACGTATATGTTGACATGTTTTGGTCTGACAGTCCTGTGAGCTTAATCTAAAATGGCCGCTGAGTTGGGGAGGCCGTTGTTGGTGGAGGTAACAGTGGTGGGGTTGAGAGGGGAGCTGTCCTGTAGGCCAGGGTCTGGGCCCTCGCTGGGCCGGCTGTACTGACTGACTAAGGACTCGTCCATGTTGACCTCGGTGGTGACGGCACTGCTGACGTTGAACTCGTCCAGGTTGTCCTCACTAGTACACAGCTTACTCTCATCACACAGAGAGGGCTGGCTGGCGGTCCCCTTCTCCTCGTTGTCACTGTGGATAGAGAAAGTGGGAGAGTTGAGTTTTTGTTCACCTTTCTTGTACACTTTAGTGAATGGAACACACATACATCATGGCACACCTTGCCTTCTCAGAAAACAAAACAGGCATATAGAGAGAGGGAGAGAGAAAAAAAGAGAGAGAGAGAGAGAGAGAGAGAGAGAGAGAGGGGATAGGGTCAAGTAGGAGGTTGTGGTGGGAAAAACCATTACCACACATGCTGTGAGGTACACAGTACAATTATAGAATTATACCTTAGACCAAGTGCATACAGAGTACCACCAAGTCATAGGAGGGGTACAGTAAAAGGGTATTGGGTAAAAGGGGAGGGTAAATGGGGGAGCCTTTACCAAGCAGAACACTTTCAAATCTAAACACCAGACAGTTGCAGGGGAGGCATGCACAATAAAGCACTAAACAGCATACCTTTCTAGAGATCTGTAAAGCAGGGGGAAGCATTGGGGAAAAGAGGGACAGGATAAGGAACAGAGAGGGTTGGGAAACATATGTCTTCCCTATGATGGAATCGGGATGATCATGGCTTAACTCTTTATGTAAAAATTAGGATCAGGTAAGCGGAGAGATGCTATAGTAATCAATACATGACAATCGATACATGAATATCTAACAACATAGACAAACCTATATTCTCCAAATGTCTCATCCTTCATAGGGCGGGCCTCAGAGTCCACTTGACCCTCCTCTTTATCTTTAACTGAGAGAGAGAAAGAGAGAGGGAGGGAGAAAGAGAGTGAGAGATTATTGAATTTCATCATCTCTACCATTAATCACTGAAAGCTGCTCTGGTCTTCGAGACACTGTCTGACAGCTTGATAATGACATACTGTCAAGCAGTGTTGTGGGAGCACAGTGGCAGGACTCTGGGAAATGGGTACATTTGACTGATTTGACCTACCTGAGTATTTGCCCCCTTTGCCCCTCTTGATAAAGCAGAGAATGAGCAGTACCAGCAGCAGCAGCACGATGGCACTCACAAGCCCGATGAACCAGCCCTGAGTGGCAAAGCCTGCCTGCACCTCCGTCACCCCTTCAGAGAGAAACAGAATGAGAGACAGGGGAGGGAGGGAGTTGCAGAGGATGAAAGAGGGGATAAAAGGAAGAGAAGAGATTAAGATAAGAGAGAGAGCTTGCTAGTGCACGGGAAGCTCAGCCGACACTCACACAAGATGTAGCAGACATTACACTGGGGAGTGAGGGAATACGGCACAATGCCCCAAACAAATACCACTAATGGAGCATTTCATATGGCTTCGCCTCGCTTCTTTCATCTAGGACTTTTCAAAGCACTTCACTGTCAGGGCAGAGTGCTGCTGAGAGACGTAGGCTGAGGGCCCCATGTGTAAAGCCCAGAGGAGAGGGGGGGAGTGTTGGTGTGGGTACAGGCTGTGCTACTATGGTACCTGCTCCCTCTGTCTCAATCTCTGTCTCCCAGTAGGAGTTGTTGTTGTAGATAAAGAGCAGGCGGTACTGGGAGCCTGGCCTCAGGCCTTGGAGCTGGTAGAAGGACTGGGACGAGTTCAGATTCTCTGACTGCTTCCATTTACCACCTACAGACACAGAAGGTTTTACATGTCTTCATACCTATGGATAGAGGGACTTTGGCTATGGATAGAGGGTCTATGGCTATGTTTACACTCACAGTTAGCTGAATAAACTGACAAAAGTCGTCACACTTAAGCCTACAGTATGTATTGTGCCAGCTTGTACCATTCTTGTCGAGGTACTTGATGTGGAAGCCTACAGTCCTGTGTCTGTCCCGGGACACCCAGCTCAAGTTCACTGACTTCTCTCCAACCGACAAGCTGATGTTGGCAGGAGGAGCTGAAATTACAGAAGAAAACCACTTTAATTTCAGATCTGCATTGTGATACTAAAAAATCTAAAAGTGTTTTTCCATATAACATAATATTCTATTCCAAGATAGAAGATAAGATACAAGATAGTCACATGAAATGACATGACATGAAATACTATCAATCCGTTCTGCTTGGGAACGCATCCCCCACTAGATCTAAATGGCAAGAGTAAAGAATGTAAAGAGTGTAAAGAGTATAATCTCTGACTCAATTTGTCTCATCAGTTTCACACCGATAAATGGAGAAGTCAGTTGAACTCAGTGTGATAATATGACATGGTTCATCAGGTTCACCTCTGTATACCACAATCTCCAGTCTTCCACTCATGTTGCTCGAAGAGTAAGCAGAGAGTATGGAGTAAGTTACACCGTCTGCAATGCAAGACTAACCTCCGTCCAGTGTGGTGGCACCCTCCCTGATGATGGGCTGTCCGTCCCCGGCTGAGGTGCGTCCCCTCAGGTAGAAGAGGTAGCGGCTGTGGGGGTCCAGGCCCCTCAGGGTCAGGTGAGTGGCTGTGTGGTCCTCTATGGTCTCCACCTGCATGGGGCTGTCCTCGTTCTCCACAACTGAGGACCACAGAGGAGTGAAGAGAAAAGGGTCAATAAGGTTTGAGCTATGTCTCTGACATAATCTTAGAGAGCTATGACATATCATTGATGTATTATCATCATTAGCCATCTCCATTATTGATGTTTCTAGGTAAAACTGACATGTTGTTGATACATTGTCATAAGTACTGACATTTTTCCAATAACATGTTTGTATTGTACAAGCCAGAGAAGCACAACGAAAGAAGATGTAGGTGTTGATATACAGTGTAGGCAAGGGGTAGAGACGGATGTAATGTGACCCACTCTGTTGGTACTGCAGCAGGTATCCTTTTAGAACTCCATTGGGCTGGCCAGGAGGAGTCCAGTGCAGCGTCATCTCCGTCTCCCCAGGGCTCTCCAGATCGAGGGATGCGGGGGGGCCAGGAGCTAACAACAACAAAAACTCATTTAAACACTTGATTAAAATATACTTTCCTCACTACACCTTTTTCCGAACTCAGTAAAAAGTCACAATATGTCTCCAGCACACACATCTCTCAGTCATTCTGCTCCGTTTCCCGGTCCTTCTGAATAGCATTTACTTATTTAGCATATACTCTCCCTCCCTCCTACACCCCCCCCCCCCCCCCCCCCCTCCTCACCTCCCTCTTCCGTTTTGAAGGACAGGCTCTCCGAGGGCGGTCCCTCTCCCTTGATGTTGAACACAGTGACGGAGAGGTCGTAGTGAGAGTACGGCCTCAGACCCCCCAGGACCCTCTTCATCTCGTTGGCGCCTGTCTCCACCACCACGTTGACGTCTGGCTCCCTGGCCCTCCTGCCCGAGTGGTGTCCAATAGAGCCATACCTGGTCAGGTAAATCTGGGACAGGGAGGGAAGGGGTTAAATGGAAAAGAAGTGGAGAAATATAGATGAATACGATGAGATATGGGTGAATATGATGAGATATGGGTGAATATGATGAGATATGGGTGAATATGATGAGACCATGAAGGCCTAAGAGGTGAAGAACTGGACATTGCTCATGCCTTAGATTAGAGTACGCTGTAGGAGCTGAAGAGACACACCCAACAGCAGACGAGGTGCTAGTACCTTATAACCCAGTAGGTGTCCTCTCACAGTCTTTCTGTCCACTGGTGCCCATGTCACCCTGATAGCGGTGCTGTTTAGCAATACCACACCCACATCCATAGGAGCCTCTTGAGGAACTGAGATACAGAAAAGACAAATGATCAGAAATTGAGCATTCTAATCCATTTTAGGGCTTATCATTGTGTATCAGTAGACAGATTCATATGTCTGTGAGAAGGAGCTCAGGAACAAGATCTTACTGTCCTCTCCAGAGTAGCCAATGATAGGGTCAGGTTCAGGGCCATCCCCTATCTGATTGACAGCCTGCACTTTGATCTCGAAGGCGGAGAAGTTGCCCACGTCAGTGACGATGACAGGTGGAGCGGTGGTGTAGTTGGAGTGCCAGGTGGGTCCGCTGCCCATCACCCGCCTCCACAGCACCTTGTACTGGAAGTCAGGCCCGTTGAAGTTGCGCCTGTCCATCTCCTGGAGTGACAAAGACAGGAGGCAATCAGACAGGGCGTAAACACACAAGCTCCTCCCACAAAAATAAGCTGTTTTATTTTATAGTTGATTGTGACATGTTTTTTTAAAAACACCTAGGTTGGCCCTACCTCCCATGCAATAACCAGAGTGTTTGGGTCTGAAGACACACTCCTCACATATTCTGGGTTGTTGTCTGGAGCTGTGGAGAAGAGGAGGCAAAAACACCACTGACATCAGCTATGCAATACTTTAATACTAAATTCATTTTGGTATGACTATACTGTAAGTCTATAACCATAATATACGCCATCATTGTACGCTCTATCATTCTATACTGGCAGTAGCGCAAGCTTATGCATGCTGATCCATGAGGTATAAGCAGTAGGCATTTCAAACAAACAACACACAGTGACTTTTAATACATGGATCTGACCTTCAGCGGGTATGCTGTGGGGGTCAGAGGGTGTACTGGGGTCACTCATCCCGATGTCATTAATAGCAATGACCCGGAAGCGGTAGGACACAAAGGGCTGCAGCTGGAGAGTAACATTGTCTTTGTTGCCCTCGACGCGCTTCAGTTCCTCCCACCGTCTCTCTTTCTCTTTTGTGCCTTGGTCCTCAAACTCCACCATAAACTCTGAACAGAGAGAGAGAGAGAGAGAGAGAGAGAGAGAGAGAGAGAGAGAGAGAGAGAGAGAGAGAGAGAGAGAGAGATCAGTGACAATGGACAGGAGAGAGATAAAGTATTACACGTTTTTTTTCTGTAGCATTTTTGTTACAGTGGAATGAATGACTGTCAAGCATTTCGGTTTTTCCTTTCCTCAAGGGAGATAGATGATACAGCTTTGTAGTTAAAGGTATGACAGTGATCTAGCATCAGAGCCAGCGTGGCGTTATGTAACCTACCCAGCACAGCGCTGTTGTGCTCATCTCCTTTGGTCCAACTGATGGTCACACTGCGGCCCTTGGGTTCAATCACCTGGAGGAGACTGGGGGGGTCTGGACGGTCTGGAGGGGGACAGTCATTTGAGGTTATTAGATCAACATGTGTGTGTGTGTCTGCATATGTGGCATTTACTTGATACAGTACAATACAGTAGCGTAGTGATAACCTCACTGAGTTTGAGGTATGATAACACCCAGATGTTCATACCGACTATAGTGATGGAGCCGCTGGCCTCAGCCATGTCCAGCATGGTGATGACCTCACAGGTGTACACGCCCTCATCCTCCATCTGCACGTTGGCCACTATCAGATCAGGGCCTTCAAATGTGTACCTGGAAATAAATGTGAATTCATCATCATCATAATCTTCATCACAGTCCTCGCCACCATCATCATCATCATCATCATAATCATCATTCACACACAAACATCCTCTGGCACAGATACACTGATGTGTTTTCTTACTTATCCTCAGCGTATGATTGGAAGAGCTTCTGTCCGCTCCTCCTCCACTGGATGAGTTCAGGGGTGAGTTTGGGGTCCACCTGAGCCAGACAGGTAAAGATGGCTGTCTTCCCTGGCTGTACCCGCAGAGATTGGGGAGGAGAGATGATCACTGTCCTGTCTAAGATAGAGGTGAGGGAGTTAGTCTCACACACACGTGTGTGTGTATGTGTGTGTGTGTGTGTGTGTGTGTGTGTGTGTGTGTGTGTGTGTGTGTGTGTGTGTGTGTGTGTGTGTGTGTGTATGTGTGTGTGTGTGTGTGTGTGTGTATGTGTGTGTGTGTGTGTGTGTCTGTGTGGCATGCCTCACTTACTCAGCACTTCAAGCTCTGCGTTGATGGACAGGTTAGTGTAGCGGACTGAGCAAGTGTACTGGGTGCCGTCGCTGTGGGAGACGTTAGTGATCTGCAGAGCTCCGCTGGTCAGAAGATTGACCCTGGGGTCAGCCAACAGAGAATCGGTGCTGTCGCTCTCCCTGAGTAAAAACACACACAAATATAGTACAGTGTTTATACAGAAAATACAACACTCCAGAATCACCACTCCTCTGTGCCCTAACTGTTGAGGAAAACAGAAATTATATGTGTCTTGAAATTATAAAGCAGAATAGATACTGTGCAGCTGTCTGTGTGTCTCACCATGTGACTTTAGGTCTAGGAGAGCCAAAGGTCTGGCATTCCAGTTCAGCCTTCTGTCCCTCTGTGACAGTGTACGTCGTTCCCTCCTCAGTCAGGATCTGGGGAG